>NC_041390.1:431497686-431514042 GCF_002162155.2 Triticum dicoccoides
CTTTTTTTTTGCCCGGACGCACTTCCTTGCGTGCGAAGATGTAGCTGGTGGGTCCCAGCAGTCAGGGGGCGAATCGTTTTTTTGCCCGAACGCACTTCCTTGCGTGCGAAGGTGTAGCTGGTGGGTCCCAGCAGTCAGGGGGGAAACATTTTTTCGCGAAATACGGTGGCCCGTCCGGTGGGTCCCTGCTGTCAGGTGGAGGAATCATTATTTTCCGCGTAATAAGGAGGCACTTCCTTGCTGCCGACGTGGACCCAGCTGTCAGCCTCTCCACGTACAGTCCACGTCCGATGGAAGTCATTCCTTGACCACGTTGACCACGCCGCGCCGAGAGCACCAGGGCGGTGGACGACGGCGAGGCCTAGGAAGGGGACGACGCGGAGCCGGTGAAGACGCGACAGTGGATGCTCACGCGAAGAGGAGTATGAGGGTTCACTCGTTCGGCTGAGGTGTGAGGCTGCCGTCGCCGCAGGGCCTGGCCAGCGGTGGGAATAGTAGGGGCGGTGAGGCCTCCGCGGCAGCACAGCCGGCCACGGGAGGCAGGAGCAGGCGGCACAACCGGCGCTGCTTTGGGCGGCTGGAGCAAGAAGACTAGAGGTTGAAGAAGCACTACGGCCGTTGGATGGACATCGTACGGTCACTGCAGCTAGAATCGTTTATATTGACTAAGTTGACAAAGCCCTTGGTACGTCAACTTAGTAGGCCCACAGGTCAGCTTCCGAAACGGTGCGCCCCAGATGTCAGGGGGAGGAATCATTTTTTGGGCTGGTGAAGCTAGAATATCCGAGATTGAAGAAGAAGCACGGCATCCGTTGGATGGACATCCAACGGCCACTGCTGCTAGAACCGTGTGTTGACTATAAGTTGATAAAGCCTTGCATACGCATCAACTCTATTTTTTTAGGGGACGCGTCAACTTGGTAAGGCCAGAAGTGTGTGGTAGAGAACTTATAGCCTATTTGAGATTTGTAAAAATGTCTAGCCCATTTTTGAATTCTAATGGAATTTACTACAGCCCATTTACAGTTTGTTAAAAGTACAGCCCATTTCAACCAACCGTTCAAAACAGAATTTTTATCCAAAATTTCTAGTCAGATTAAATAAATTTATATTACGTAAAAATCCAACGAAACATTGCGCTCGCAACAATTAATGAAATTAAAATTTTCAATATTCAAAAATAATATTTTATAAAGTAATCACGTGTTTGGTGCATTTTTTATAGTTATTGCACAGTTTTTATAATTACATCCCATTTATTATTTCTTAAAGCCCATTTTCTTCTTAAGCCTAATGCATCCCTCCTAGGAAAGATTTGCAGCCCAGCGGGGTGGAGAATAACAACTTGACCTTGCCTGGGTATTCCTAAAAAAAGTATAGCTGGGCTATCCATTTTCAGCTTGAAAAAAATTAATATCTGGGCTGGATATCTGGCCTGGGCTAGACGGGCCATAGCCCGCCCATTTAATACCTGCAGCGATGTTTTCGTTGTTTTTCAGAGGAGAAAAATTAATATCTGAGTTAAACATCGAAAAACTCTGTAGTGCTCACACCTCAAAAACACAAATACTGCTCGAGCTCCTTGGTCCCAGCTGTCGGCCGCTTCTTGTGCAATTCTCTCGTTTATTGACTACAACATAGGTTGACAATGGTGTGGGACCGTGATGTCAGGAAACCAGGGGGAAGCAAAATAAATTACTCCAGCGAGCGCTTCCACCTCTGCCTCGTTGTCTCCCGTGGAAACCCCTTTCCTCCCTTTTTTTGCTCGGGCAAGGACCAATGCATACAGCACGTCCATGCGGTTATTAGGCAAGAAATAAAAGCGCTTTGCATGCTATGAATTACGATGGCCTGCATGGGTAGCTAATAAGGCATCCTCTTAACTGCTGTGATTAAATGTTGTGTTTAGAAGAGAGAAATATTCTTCTTTTCCACCAATCTGCTTGCACCTAGGTCGTGATGCACCTTCTAATACGACTTATTCACCTAGACGGAGGGAGTATAGTTTTATACATATATATATATATATATATATATATATATATATATATATATATATATATATATATATATATATATACATAAACACTATTCTGATCACGGGATCAGAATAATATTCTGATCACAACATGAACTTCTCGAGTAACGCGCCTGACCTTCCCCGAGTACTAGGTTGAACTTCAGCTAAAAGGTGTCCAAATGCGGCTTGCGATATACCGTTGGATAGCTATGCACATCAGTATCATGACCCAAGTTAAATTTTTGGCAAAATGTAAGCGGTTTAAGAGCAGCTTTGAAAACCGTTTTTTCTTCATATAAAAAATGTGAATCATATTTTCGATCGCATTTTTAAACCGTTTATCGGAATGAGGCAAATAATATGGCGTTGGAAATCTGCTACAAAACCGCTCCTTCCACATGTTGAAAGTTTTCTCTAATTCCCTACGGTTAAAGAGTAATTCGGAAAATCGTAAAATTTCGCAAACCGAATACCCAAGTTCGTATTTTCAACGCCATTTCTAAACGGCTAATCCAATTGAGGCAAATAATATGGCGTTGGAAAGCTTATGAAAATGCGCTACTTTTTTATGTTAAAAGTTTTTTCTAATTTTGAATGATTTAAAAGTAATTTAGAAAACGGTACAAGTTCCACTGAGTTCGTATTATGGAGCTAATTTTTTAACCGTACATCCAAATCCAGCGAATGATATGGCGTTGGAAAGCTTGAAGAAATGCGAAACTTTTTTGTATATATTGTTTCTCCTAATTCATTACGGTTTTATGTCAGTTTTGAAAATGGTTAAAAACGAATTTTTGCCGTAATTTCTACAAACTTTATCGGAATGGGGAAAATAATATTCCGCTGAAAAGCTACGGAAAATGTGAAACTTTCTCATGTTGATGGTTTTCTCTGAATCCGGACCATTTTCAAGTAATTTCCAAAATGGCGAGATCATTCGTTCTGCCTCTATCGCGAAACTGATTTTTCGAAAATGCACTGCGTGAAGAACCTGAACTTCTCGTCGCGTGTACCTGAACTTCACTCTGTTTTTCACATGTTTTTTGCTCGTATCTCTCCATCCACTCACCGGAACACTCACCGGAATTAAGCAAGTAATGTACCGATGGAAAGCTGATGTAAACACGCAACTTTCCCGTGTTAATAATTTTTTCATACTCGCGATGATTTTAAAAGTTTTTCATCTCAAATTCATTCACTATAGTAGTCGAACTTCCTGCTGTTTTCAGGTTGAACTTCTGTGACGTATTTTCGTTTGTAATTTTCTCATTCATTTGTCAGTGTTACACAAATGATATTTGATTTGTACAAACCTCTCTCACAATAAATTTTTTAATTTTCTCCGACCGATGACTTGAACTTACACAAATGCTATTCCTCCCATTTTGAAATAAATTAGAAAATGACGAGATCATGGTTTTCTGCCTTCATCACGAATGGAAATGCACTGCGTGAAGTGGTTGAACTTCTTGGGCATGTTTTGTCTGAACTTCACTCTGTTTTTGACGTGCTGTTTTTTATCAATAACTCCCAAACCACTTACCGGAATTGAGCAAATGATATTTCAATGGAAAGCTGTCGAAAACACTCAACTTTTCCATGTTGATCAGCTTTTCATACTCGCGATGTTTCAAAATATTTTTTAATGCGTAAAAATGTGTTTTTAATGGTATACACAATTTTTTAGACCATTCATCAGAATATAGCATACAATATACGGTTGAGAAGCTTATGAATAGGAGCATCTTCTTCATGTAGACAGACGTTACAGATTTTTGTTGTTTGAGAGCAGATTTTAAAATGGCAAAAAGAACGTCGTTTTTTGCCTGTTTTTTACATGTAATTGAAGGTCGGACGTCTCACACTAGAGATCTTGAACTTCACTGTGAGGAGCACGTGAACTTCTTGCAAAAAATCTTTTAAGCTTTTAGTTTTCTTTTCTTATATTCCTATCTGAAATGCATTTCACGTAGTAGTTAAACTTCCCGCTGTTTTCATCTTGAACTTCCGTCACATATTTTTGTTCAACCTCTCTCACAAGAAATTTTTAACTTTCTCAGGCCAAGCACTTGAACTTCTAGCAACAATTTTTTTTCGACTTTGCCTTTTTATTCTTTTTAATACAAAATGCACACCGTGTAGTACGTGAACTTCTCACAGTTATCAATATGAACTTTTCTCGGTTACATGAAAATATGTGAGCTTTTTTATGAATTTTTAATCTGATTTTCTTAATCTTTTTTTTATGAATTTTGAAGCGCTCTATTTTTAAAAGTTAAACTTCTTGTTATTTTTTTTGAACTTCTTGTTTTAGTTCTTTGATAACGAGGAAAATTTGAGTTTTCTATAATCATCAAACTTCTTCATCTTTTTAATATGGACTTCCTGGTTTTTTTCTTAATCTTTTTTATGAAATTTGAAGCGCTGTATTTTTAAAAGTTGAACTTCTTGTTATTTTATTTGTGAACTTCTTGTTTCCATTTCTTTAATAACGAGGAAAATTTGAGTTTTTTATAATCATCAAACTTCTCCATCTTTTTAATATGGACTTCCTGGTTTTATTCATTTATTCCTATTTTATGAATAAAAATATTTTAAGACACCCAAACAACATTTTATGTGTGTGTTTTTGCATTGGTTTGCACATCAAACTGCGTCATCTTTAGAAATTGAACTTCTGCTTTTTCTTTTTGATTTCTTTCAACATTTTTAGCACGTCGAACCATGTCATCTTTAAAAATTGAACTTCTCCTTTCTTTCAACATTGGTTCACACGTTGTGTACCGCGTCATCTTTACAAATTGAACTTCTCCTTTTTCTTTTTGTTTTCTTTCAACATTGGTTTACACGTTGTGTACCGCGTCATCTTTAGAAATTGAACTTCTCCCTTTCTTTTTGTTTTCTTGCATGTTTCCTTGCATGTTTAAATTTATTTTGAACTTATTGATATAACACACTTGACCTTCTCGAACACAACATTTTGACCTTCGCAAAACATAAATTAAAGCTAAACTTTTGACCTACAGAGCATGTACAATTTTCTCGACTTTTTCAAGAATAAATGTTTAAATCGCCCCGTTAGTTTGACATGAACTTTTGCTGCACATTTTCAAACGTCAGTTTGATTTTTCTACAGGAACACCATCTGTATAAAGAACCTCCTATCGATTTATCGAACATATGTGGCTTTGTTAATGAACAAACAAAGAATTACTCTCAAAAAACATCTTCAAGTAACGGGATATGTTCCATGGGACCGGAAAAGCACATCTTATCATTTCTTTTACGATGAACAACATCAAGTTCAAACAAAAAAATAAAGACAGCAACACTGCCTAATCTCTCGCAGAAATCTATCTCTCGCACTCAAGCGCACCAACAGCAAACAAACGAAGCAGCAGGAGCAAGACGGCACGATCGATGGTTCTACTCCACTATGCAATGTAGTTTTTTCATCCGAGACGGGAGGATGGAACTGCAGAAGGAAGAAGTTCAGCACGTGGGCAGAGTGAAGGTCATCTTTGGTTGAAGACGAAGATGGGGGAGAGGTTGGCCAGAGATGTGTGAGGAGGAGGAAGAAATTCGACATCTGGTGGCGGCTCTGACTCCCCTACTCCTGTAGGATGCGAAGTAGCAGGAGCTGCGTGTCGTGGCAACGGATGGAGGGTCATGCCGCACCGACGAGCGTGAAATGGTGGCGATATGGCCTTGGCGGGATGATGGAGGGGGGCCGCACCGGGGAGCACGACAACGGGATGGGTGGACGCCAGAAGATGCGTCGGGGACCGCGAGATTTTTTAAAAATTGGACTTCTTGGTTTGATTCTTTTGTAATGTCAAAAATCCTAATTCTCAATAAACATTGAACTGCTCCTTTTTTTTAAGTTGAACTTCTTGTATTTTTTGAAAACAAGGAAATACGTTTTTTAAAGAAAAACTTTTTTAAATGTTGGTTTTAATGTTGAGATGTGGAAAATCTTATTCCTTTTTAAAACATCGAACTACTATGTTACTTTAATTTGAACACGATTTTTTTAGAAACGTGAAAGTCCATCTTTCTTTTTCTAAATTTTCTTTTTTTTCATCTCTGTACTATGTGTGTTCTCATGGTCAAACTTCAAAGTTTAGTTCCTAGTGAATGTTCTAAGATTGTTTCATGTAAACCATGTAGGGTATCGTTTATCTTCCAAGTTTATGATGAGTTTGACATTGTTTCTTAAAAAAAACAAATCCGAGAGCAATAGATGATATTTCCCAAATGCAATTTTTTATACATGAGCTCATTTTGAATTTAACGAACATTGTTTTGAGTGTCAACTTTCGATTTCTTTTTGCATTTAAATTTTCTCAGTATGCGAACAATATTTTTATGTAAACAAATCAAACCATTCCACAAAAGAGTAAAGAAAAATTGAACACATGGTTAGTGGTTTGTAAATGAAAAATAATTACAAAATATACGCATCAAACCATGAAAAACTAAGTACTTGCTCTTCTAATTACATATGTGATAATAATTTAAGCAATATATAAGCCGGTTGATGGTTTCGTGACAAAGCGGTGCATGTCTCTCCACCACACGTTGATTCTATAAAAAATACCTTATCTTCTCATCGTAGCATACACACACCTTTGTCTATAAAAAAATCATATACCTTATCTTCTCATCGTAGCATACACACATCTCCATACCGGATGTTCACCCAAATCCGAAGCAGCAGTAGCTTCTTTCCGAGGTAGAAGAGCACATGCATCAGCAGCATCTCATGCTCACTAGAGTGAAAAACGGAAAGAGTAGACGTTGAATCGACTAGAACTTGGTGGAGAGTCGTGCTAGGACTTCACAGCTTCCAGCATATAGCCGTGGTAGAACTTTACACCTGCCAGCGTATAGCTTTTTGTAGAATTTCACGAAGCCTCTAAACGTCTTAAAAGTTAGCTCAATTGACGCACAAGGAAAAAAAATAAACTTTTACAACAAATCTCGTTGAAGACGCAGACATACAAGCATGCATTATTTTCCTTTACTGCGTTGTCACAGTGCTCGCTCCACACATCTCCTGCACAGTTCAATCAGTAAAAAGAGTTAAGTTCAGTTAAGAGAAATTTTGACAGCATCAACAGTATCAATATGCAGGAGCACGTCAGGGTCGGCTGCGCCTGTAGATATAGTTGAACTTCACACATGAAAAATAATTAGAAACACAGAACTAGACGGGGGAAGGAATCGATGCTTGATCTGGTTACAATACAACAGTAGGGAACAACAGAAAACAGAGATCGAGAAAGAATGCGAACTTGGAGTGTTGATGTGGTGCCCTGAGATGATGAACTCTCCCCTCGTAGAGGTCCATGCGTAGATGTGGCAAGGGACAGGGAGGCAGCCGGACACCAGTGGAGGAGGGAGCTCCATAGGGTGGACGTCTGTGGCGGGGCAGCGGCAAGGATTGCCAGGGGCCGAGCGGATAGGGCGGCCATGGCATTGAGGAGCAGGGGCCCTCCGCCATCAGATTTTTTGGAGGAGATGCTGGCTCGACGGCGTTTGGGGCGGGTGACCAGCAGCAGTAGTGTGGAAGAACAGGATCAGTGCCTGAGGGCGCTTCTAGAGCTAGCAGCTGAACACCGTGGTCCGAGTCATGCCTAGTTGTCGGCATGGGGCTGGCTCGCGGTGACGCACAAGAGGCAGAGGGGCGCCGCGCGTGGCAATGTGTGGTGGGGACTTGGGGCGGCAGTGGCATGGCGGTCAACGGCGGCGACACAGCGCCCGCGAAGGGCACCCCTGGCCCACTCCGGTCGGGTCCGGCTGGATCCGTGCGTGCCGGCGCTCTCGGGGGCGGTAGTTGTGGCGGCTACTCACTGGATGGTGGCAGCGAAGGAGGCGCGCGGGGTGCCGGCGAGGTCCGGGGCGGCGCCGGCGCGCCGGGGAGACTAGCCGGGCACCGGCGGGATTCCGGTTGGGGGCGCGGGGGTTGCGGGAGAAGGGTGGGGCAGCGAGTCGGAGAAGGTGGAGGGGGATCAGGGAAGATCGCTGTCTGATAGCTTTTGGATCTCGGGAAAATCTTGCTCGTGTCCTATATATACAGCGACTGTGATTCAAATAGTTATTCTAATCCGGCGATTAGAGTAGTGCTGTCCTCTATATATATATATATATATATAATAAGGAGGCATTTGTGTACGTGAGGCTATGGACCTGATGGGTCTTTATTGTCATCCTCTCCAAGTAAAGTCATCTCGCCCGCGCGCGCTTTCCGTCCAAAACAGTCAGCGCCGCCCGCCCCGCTTCCCGGTGCAGGCGATTGCTCCGCCTTCAAACGACACAAGTGCCGTCCGTCCGTCCATCTGCCGCCCACATTAATGATACGCGATTGTCGAGGCTGCTACTCCAGCGCCACACGTCCGTCCCTCCGCCCGCCCCCCATTGCTATATAAACTGCTGCGCCGGCCATAGCCTCAGTCATCCGCATCCGTTCCCTTTCTCCTGTCCACACCACTACTGCCCACCATGTCTTCCTCGCGTTCCAATGCTCTTCGGGACGGGCGGACGACGGACCACAAGGAGATGGCAGCCATTGCTGCCGACCGGCTGGCCGGCAGGCAGCCGGAGGACGATGACGTCCCAATGGAGAACATGGTAGTCGACGATCCAGCGCCAACCCCCTCCTCCGTGCCATCCTCGCCGGTGCATTGCACCATGACCATCGGCGAGGCCCGTGCCCAGTATATGGACAGTGTGAGGCAGATGCGTCAGGAGAAGTTCCGTGAGGCGTAGGCCGACACCGCCTACAACCACCATCTCTTCCAGGAGCACCTGCACGCGGAGGAGCAGATCGCCGCGGAGCGGGCGGAGTAGGAGGCGCTGCTCGACTCGTACCGCTCCGCCCGCAAGGGCCACCTCGAGTGCTGGCGGTACCGCATGCGGGTGGCGGAGGCTGCGGCCGCCTACAAAGAGGCTAGTAAAGAGGGTGATGAAGCAGGCGAGGCGCTGTTTGGTGAGACCGAGGACGAGACAGAGGACAATGCCGGCTCCGACGAGTCCCCGCTCCGCTGGCGTCGATGAGGCCTTGCTCCGCTGTGGCCCCGCGGCGCCAACAACGAGGCAGAGGACATCGCCAGCTTAGCCGAGGCCCCACCCTGCCGGCAACGCGGGGGAGGATTTCCACCGCTCCGCTGAGGCACCGCCCGCCGGCAATGAGACAGAGGACATCGCCGGCTCCGCCGAGGCCCCTCCCCGCTGCCAACGAGGCCACGCCACACAGAAAACAAGGAAGAGTATAACACGGTAGGTCGCCGCCGCTCGGGTCCAAGTAAGGCCACCGCTGCTACCCTCCTGTTGAAGCCAAGCTAGGCGGGTTGACCATTAACGGCCGGTTAGCTTCTTGGTGGTGACGTGGAGTCAGGGAGTTCTGTTGGGGAATAACGCTGCTTCTACTTAACTGCTGGTGTAGTTGGCTGACTGACACGTGGGCCCAACAGGCCACATGTCAGTTACGCAACTGCACCTGCAGTTAAGTCACTCAAGCTTCTATTCGGCTTAGTGGGACACGGGTGGGTAGCTTCGGTTAATTAATTATACCTCATTCGTCACCAAGCTTCCTCCTTCGTGGATCTCATTGGCACTCTTGATGTGGAAGAAAAGGCGAGAGCAAAGGACACACATGCTTGAGGAATTGGGGGAGGATCTAGTGCCAATATGGTACAGAAGAACTTCCAGCCCCACAAGTTCAAGAACAAGGGCAAGTTTGATGGTAAAGAAAAGTTTGATGGGAAGAACAAGGTTGTGCAACACACGAACTTCAAGAAGAAGAATGACAAGAAGAAAGGTGTTTGTCATGTGGTGATCCTGATCATTGGGCTCCTAGTTGCCCTAATCGCTATAACAAGCTAGGCCGGTTAATTAATTATACATCCAACGCACCCCTTTATAGTTGAAATGTAATGAAATCTGGCATGTTTATATGAAATCCGACCGTGTATGAATGAATTTATTTTGATTAGTTCGAATTCCTGTATCACTAGCATTCGATGAACATGCAAAACAATACGTACTAGCATTATTCCCAGGGTGATCACCTCGTTTGCAGCAGTTTCACATGTACTCCCTCCGATCCTTTCTAGTCTGCATACAAGTTTTGTCTGCAGTCAAAGTATCTCTACTTTGACCAATCTTATACAAAAAAGTATGCACTTACACAATGTGCGAAGTAAAAAAGGAACAGAAGGAGTACAAAGAGTTTGAGCAGCTTTTTAGCGTTTCTGTACATTGCAATCAAACACACAGGCCTGGCAATCCATAGAGAACATTCAAAACAATCGATGATTATGCATCTCAGCGACTCACATGTCAGAGGCAATATTTACTTCACAACTAAAGAATAAAGAAAAAATTGATCGACGCTACTGACAGCAAAGGGCGTCCCATTCGAAAATATCAAACGCATGTCTTGCTAAAATCAATGAGCAAAATTTGACAAGGTTGTCCCATTCCAAAATATCAAATGCCTGCGATTGTGGAATGGACAGGATTTGCCATCAGTTCGGACATTGACATGTCACCTCGTGCTAAATAAACCAGTTGTTCTTTTTGTGCAGTTCCACCAAAATCAACCAAATTTGCGCGTAGCTTGTATGATTTCGCTCTTATATGTTGCAACGCCTTGAACTTATCGGCACCTCCTTTCTTGTGGTGGAAATGAATGATTCGATGTATTCATGAACATTTTGTGCAGTTCCCATTGAAATCAAGCTGAGCACCCCTGTTTGCACAAATACAAAAAAGTGATTAGTATATAGCAAACTGTACTATGAATTGACAGTTTCAACAGGCACATACATGGTCCATGTAGAGCACACTTTTAGAAAAATGGAACTCACCAGAAAGAATCCTAGAACAATAGCAAAAATGAAGATTTTGTCAGTCCTTCTGAGCTGAAGTTAGTTTGGTCTTGTGGGGAGTAATGTAACCATCCTTCAACTGCTCCTTCTGATGATAAGATAGACAGGGATTCTTCATCCTGGCATAATCGGAACTACTCACTTCACGTACTCCATATTCTTCTTCAGAGGAAGATGATCCTGTTGTGCAACGACAAGAGGACTACTAAATGCTAGCATCACTGTTTGCTCGAAAAAAGGAAAGGAAATATTTAAAACAGCAGAGGTGAAGCACTTCTCAAGGACAATACCACTTTTTCATGACAGTATCTAAACAGTAGAACAACACCAATAGATATGACAAAGCTCAATCATATGGATGAAATCAGTGGGCGAGTACCAACCTTTGTCACGAGGCTTATTGTGTAGAGCATACAGATGAAGCATCTACGGTGGTGGCCAAGCTTACTATATACTCCTCGATTAGTTTAATGTTCCCAACATCTTCTTGTGCAGTTCCACTAAAATATATGGTATCTTCAAAGAAGATCCCTGTTTGCACAAGTAGAGATAATAAATATTACATTAAGAGTGGCATCAAATCAGTGGCAAAACAATTGCTCGTTCCAGCCATAGCAATAAATTAAGATGCAAAACTATATCATTACTTGTGCCATCACAGTTCGAGTGCTTCATTACAGCACCGGGAGTTGATTTTTGTTTTTATTCCCCTTGTTCTTCCCCTTCATCACTTGGTTCAATAACAAACAAGCTTCGCCTTAAATGTAAGATTTGGCATGTCAATTAAGGAGCACAGGTATAGTACTAAACCTAATTTTCTAATGAAAGTGGCAAAATACAGGCCAGACGTTGTGAAATATCCTTATCTTACCTCAATGGGATATTACGGTGCACATACAGATTGGAAGTCTTGTCTCCATTTGTGCAGTTCACTAAAATCAAGCAACATTATCGTACAAGTAGCACAACATATGAATGCACACTGCAGAATCATGTGAAAGAAGGCTAGTACTAACCTCTCATGATGCGGAATTCAAACAACTCACAAGAAGAAGATCTGAACCAAATTCGCCTTAACGGATAGAAAGTAAGATCTCCTCTTGTGCAGTTCCACTAAGATCAAGCAATCAAGCAACGTTGTCGGTGTGACATTTTGGTTGAACTGCACAAAACACTCTTAAAACAAAAGTGTTTTGTGCAGTGCAACAAACGTCACAATGGTAACGAGGTGAAGCAGATAACCCTATTTACACAGAGGTGCAAAGGAAACAATTAGTGGTCAATAACGATGGATGACACAGAAGCCAACAAAAAGAAGCATCTACCTTATCTAAATGGGAAATAAAGGAAGATAGTAGCATTTCTCAAATGGTGGCATTGATTAATATTAACATAGAGATTATATTAACAATAAAATTTGTTAAACATGTAATTTGCTTTTAACTGTGGCATTGCATCAATTTTGCAACGGCGTTATTAGAGGGTGTTTGTTTACAGGGACATTTTTGGTGTAGGGACTAAAAAAACTCCGTGTCAGTCCGTGTTGGTCCCAGTTTTGTTATCAGACGCCTTTCCCTATGTGAGCGCAGCAAATCTAGTCCTGCTCAAACTCTACAGCCTTGTCCCTTTCTTTCCTTTTTGAACTAGTACTTTCGCCCCTTCCTTTCCTTTTTGAGCCACGTCCTAGATTTATGCGATACAACTTTCCCCACAACTTTCCCCCATTCCTTTCCTCTTTGAACCACTTCCTAGATTAATGCTATACAACTTTCCCCCTTCATTTCCTCTTTGAACCATGTCCGAGATTCATGCTATATACAACTTTTCCCACTCCTTTCCTCTTTGAACCGCGTCCTAGATTCATGGTATACATGCAGCTAGAGCAATGCATGTGGAGTAAGTAAACTATACCTTAAGGTTCTTGGGGCGTGGTTCGGCGGGCGATGGGACGGCGGTGAAGAAGAAGGGGGCGGAGGCCCTCCCGCGCCGCCGCTGGGTGGAAAGTGAACAGCTGCGCCGGTAGTCCCTCGCCGATGGCGACAGCGTTAAGCCTCCTTCCCTTCCCGGCGGACGGATCCTGCCGGCTCTTTGAGCAGTAGTGAGGGGAGAGAGAGGCCAACGAAGTCTTGTTTAGATCTGGAGAGGGCGAGAGAGTGTGAAGAGAGCAACTACAAGCGCTGAGGCTCCAGCGGGAGAGGGCGAGATAGTGTGAAGAGAGCAACTACAAGCGCTGAGGCTCCAGCGTGTATATATATACTGGAGAGAGTGTGAAGCATGCAAACACTAGAAAACATTTTGACCAGTCAAAGAATCCTCCTGGCACAAATTATGCTCAAGTGTAGTTATCGAACCCGAGACCTCAAGTTTGATGAGCGAACAAGCTAACCAGCTACACAACCCTCCCGTTATGTTCAACGAGAGGGAAATAACCTTTTATACATTCCTGAATCCTTATTATAACATGCACACAAATTTTGGGCACTTGTATTCGACTTAAGTCAGTGTGCCACCGTATCTCATATACTTACTACTCCCTCCGTCTAGGTGTAATAAGTCACGTTAGAAGGTGCAACGGGACCAAGGTGCGTGCGCGCACGCGCGCGCGCGCGCGCGCGCGTGTGTGTGTGTGTGTGTGTGTGTGTGTGTGTGTGTTTAACACCATGTGTGTATTAGAGAGAGCGACAGATCGACCTACTCCTACAGAGAGATGTTGTGTAGTGTACGATTTTAGCCGCGAGAGTCGGTGCATCCTCTCGTTTCCGGGCGTGTCCGGTAGGGACATGCGGACAGCTGCCACGGCCGCTCCTGACCAGCCTGGCCCACCCAAAGCCCCTCCATCGCCCGCGCGCGCTTCCCGCCCGAAACGGTCAGCGCCGCTCCAAAGAATCGGTGCCGCATTCATGCCCGGGCAGAGCGGACGCGACCTCTCACTGGCACAAGAGTGATGGTTGCTTCGTCCGTCCAACTTACTGCTGGGTCTATGTGATTTGATGGCTCATTGGTCTTTATTACTGAGGTCGTAGGACTGCTGGATGTCCCACGCTTTCGGCGAAAGGAGGTATACCTACTAGATTACAATTTTCTCCATTCTTACAGCGGAGGCGTGCAAGAGCAGTGAAAACACGCAGGCTCAGTGATCTGCATGTGGTTCATGGTGAAATATCTACAAAGACTTATATTTAGGAACGGAGGAAGTACTAGTATAGTACGTACTGTAATTTATCAGCGAGATAAATTTGTACAATGCTATGAAGCTTCCAGCTTCTGTTACCTGTATCTTGCGTCCAAGGTTGCCCGTTGCAACATTTCATCAAATACAAAGGAGACTAACATGCACGCTATTGCATCTCAATGATTGACAGATCATAGCAAATATGTACTCCCTCCGTTCCAAAATAAGTTTCTCAACTTTGTGCAAACTTTTGTACAAAGTTGTACTACTACTAAAGTTGACACTTATTTTGGAACAGAGGCAGCTAAAGAAAAAAACGATCCATGCAGTCCCTAGCCCTTGAACCGTGAACCCTGACCAGGCTTCAATTTGCTGGCAACGTTCGAGCTTCCTAATAAATGAAGTTTGCAACCTTTTGACCATCGGATCATTTTGTGCAGTTTCACCAAAATTGAGATGAGCATCCTTGTGGCAAAGAAATTGAACAAGCGTGATTAGAATAAGATTACTGGGACTAGTTGATGAGACATAAACTCATCACAAATACAGTACATAGAAGCCAGTAGAGGTATGTGCGGGGCAAAGAAGTAGAGAAATATCCACAGGGAGTGATGTGGGCAGCTGGAGCAGTGGTGCAAGCCGGCTGTAAAGGGAGTTGTACCTGAGGGACGTAGCTCAACCTTGAGGAGGGCGGCGGGAGGCGGAAACTGCCCATGTCGCGGCAGTGAGCAAGGGACGAAGGCAACCTCACCGGCTTTGTGAGAGAGAACGGCGGGGACTCCTGATCGAGACGTGCCGACAGTGGTTTTTCGCTATCGGCGACGGCCACCGCATCTACACTAAGCATCCACCCTTCCCCAAGTGGACGTGATCCGCCGGGATGTTAGAGATGTGGCCACAGTCATTTTATGCGAGAGAGTGTGAAGAGAGCAACCCCAGCAAGCAACCGTGTAGGTTGGCCCGTCCTGACTATGTATATAGTGGAGCGGTTTCCTTTTCTCTCCATATGAACCTATCATATTGCATACGTGCCACTGAAGAAAAAAAGCTTTATTTATAAATGACGCAGCACCTACTACTCGTTCTCCTATAACCTTGCGCTTGGCATCTCCAAGATATTAACCTTGCGATTGGTTGTTCGCCTCTTCGGGAAGTCGAGCAATAATGGTAGTGCAGTATATATCGTTCTGGCTATATGAGACCGAATGAATTGCTGCATGTCCACCACGTGGGCGAGGGTCGAGGGGCGAGGGAGAGTGCTACATACGGAGCAAAATGAGTGAATCTACACTCTAAAATACGTCTATATACATCAGTGTTTGGAGTATGTACTAGTAGTTCATATTGAAATCTACTAAAGGACATATATATTCCAAACAATATGATAGTATAATCTCTATAACCAAGGTAGTAGGGACGAGGAGTAAACGGAGGGAGTAGTAAAATTTTCTCCTCGGGCTGCGAGCCACCGTGCGCGTGGGCGAGGGAGCGGGCATAAGGCGTGGTAAGCAAGCTTCACCTCATCCTGCGAGCCATCGCGCCCGTGGGCGGGGGAGACGGCGTACTAAGCAAGCTTCTCCTCGTTCTGCGAGTTGACGGGACACATCAAAAATACTCCAGTGTATAGAGCCTTGCCTCTAAGGTAGGCCCCACATGGTTTGCCTATTTTTTTAACATAACACGTCAAGTCGCAATTTGTTTGTTCACCCGTGGTAGACGATCCTCCCTCCACCAAGTGGACAACCAATACACGTGCGAAATTACCACGTGGGCTGCCTTTTTCATACAGAAATGAGCTCCACCATGTACCCGCGCGGGTGTGGTTGGGAAAGAGACGGGAGTATGTGCGCCGTGCATGCACCTCTTCTCTTCGTGCACGTCCCCCACCTATGTGGGGTGTGTGTGAAAGATACAAACCGCGTTCGTGAGTGTTTTTTGTTTTGGGGTGCGGGTGGGGTGGGGGGTTGATTTCGTGAATTATTTGTGGGAATATGTGTCGATGACATCTCAAACAAAAGTTTGCATGCAATGTGTGTGAAATGGAGGCCTATCCATATCATACATAGAGGGTCGGGCAATCCACGAGAAGAGAGGGAGGGGTCATAGCTATCGATAGAGTCAAAGAGAGGATCAAGTGGGTGGGTGCGAGATCGATGAAGAGTGTCATCGAAATTGTTTGTGTGTACAAGTCAAAGATATAGGGCATAGCCTACCGGAACGTTAGAGGGCACACATCAAGTTTGTGTGTGGCAGGGAGACATGACTAGAGT
>NC_041390.1:431514265-431519404 GCF_002162155.2 Triticum dicoccoides
AGAGAGAGAGAGAGAGAGAGAGAGAGAGAGAGAGAGAGAGAGAGAGAGAGGAGGGAGAGAGGGAGGGAGAGGGGTAGAGTGCTGGATGGGTGATGGAGTTGCTTCTCGAAGATGGTGGGAGAGGCCTACTAGACAAACTGAGGGTGGAACTGCAATGTTATCAATAAGAGTGGGGATGTGTTTCTGTGTGTTCCTGTGCGTGATAGATCTGTCGGGACGCATCCATGAATGATGAAGGGGAACCATGTGTTTGGTAAGCAAACCTAACTAGATCGGTAGATCAATTGTTGTTTGTCGGAGGAAGGGAGAGACACAACTAATGAGGTAGATCGATTGACGTGTGGGTAAAAACGAGTTATAAGGACCTAGCTAGCTATATGTATAGCGAGAGATCGGTCGGTGTACGTCCATTTGTTAGAGGCAAATAAGGCCCAGCGAGATGGATAGATAGAGAGAATGGAGCTAGGAGGTGGTGCGAGAGGCCCAACTACTAGCTAGATAGGGGGAGGAGTGTGCCGTTGTGAGAGCGATGAAAAGAGGGGCAAGAGTTTACACGTGTGTCTGACCGTATGAGAGACACGAGGCAAGGACACATAAAGGAGGAGATTGAATGTGTGTTTGTATGTTGTAGGCAGGCACCGCTGGAGAGGTTTATCGATCGGTGTGTGTCGGAAAGGAGTTGTGGAGACTCTCGGAGAACGACCTAAAGAAAAAAATGAATGTGCCAGGTGGATAGAATGCCGAGGGAGGGGGAGGGCGAGGAGGGCATGTGCATGCACGAGAGAAAGTTAGTGGTAGCTACAAAGGTTAGAGGATTGTGTGGGTGTAAGAGACTAACAAAGATCATTATTTGATATGAAAGCGGATTCATATATTTTAATAGGAGATCATAGTGTTTTAAACATTGCATGCATGAATATAGCGGTGATACACGTGTTGTGCACATGTTATACCATAATGTGATAATGCATGGCGTTTGCAACTCACAGCTAAATGCCGAACAATCTAAACCATACTATACATCAAACAATCTCACATTTTATTTGAATTTGTGATAATGTGTGACGTTCGCAGCTTACAACTAAATATCAAACAATCTAAACAATACTATATATCGAACATTCTCACATTTTATTTGAATTTGTGGTAATGTGTGGTGCTTGCAACTCACATCTAAATACTTGTAGGCATAGGGGGCGGGGCACCATACATAATGTGATAAACACATTATACATATGAGACATGGTTTAGATTATGAAGATCTAGCTAGAGCTAGAAATGTAATGTGATTTGAAATCAAAATAAAGTGGATTCAAAAAATCTAGTTGGAGTTCATATAGGAGTACACATAGTTCATATGTAACTCGAGACTAATCATGTGGTGAGCTGTGAAGATAATACACAAACGATGGTTTAACTTGACAATAATGATGATTGTAGATCTTATTAAAACAGAGAACCGAATTCAAATGCTTTGACTTCACAACAATCATTACTGTAGATCTTATTCAAATAGAGAAACACATTCAAATTTAGTTCATATTGAAGCGGTGGTATATACGTCTGGAATGCACTGAAACATTCATTTGAGTAGTAGGTTGCATGCATTATACACGTAGCGAAATATTTTAATTGAACATAACATGAATTCAAAGTTTTGAATGACATTTGTAGGGTGCATTGATTTGGGACAGTACACGTTAGGCTTGTCTGGAAATTTCAACCCGCGCCTTATTAGCCCGAAATATTTAAGATATATCTTTGTCTCGTTGTGCTCCGACAACTCCCTCCATCTCAACCCGTGCCTTGCTATTCCGAAATTACAACGCGGCGAAAACTCCCACCTCCTGTGAAATCCAGACATGTGAAATGCCCGTGGTACCCCTGAACCGAAAGAACCGCCTCAAATCGGTGGGGGTACTTTCGTAACTTACCCCACATTTCGGACAAGCGCATCTCTAAGCCATGGTTCCCCACTGCCATCCCATCCGCCCACCCATTCATACACCGAGGCCGCGAAAACCCGCGACGAAACCCCACACCCTGCTCCGTCCGCCATTCAGTCGGAGCCTCTTCCCCGACGACGTCGTCCACAGCAACACCTCGACGTCCCTCATCCACCATACCGGATGAGGATCCGTCGTCGATCTCATCATCCCGCCGGTTCAGCCACCCCGTCCTCCACCTCCAAGGAGCTGCCCCGACGTTCCCCTCGTCTTTTGCGCCACCTCCATTCCCACACCGCCGTCTTCACCTGCACCACCGGAAGAGCATCATCATCACTGTTTCCTCAGATGAAGCTACGGCCTAATCGGCGCCACCAAAGAGGTTGTACACTAATCGCCGCATTTTATTCTTGATTCGGTCTCACGGTGCTGCCGGCGCTCCGTCCCGAGCCGACACGGCCCGGCTCCATCCATGGCGGCATCGCCGGCCACTTCCTCCACGATGTCGCTCCCTCGGCAGCGACGTTCACATCAGTAGGACCTGCTGCTTCTTTAGCTCTCGCTTGCGCTACTACTCTGCTCTTGCTCTCGGTCCCCTGCCTGGTCTGCTCTTGATATTGCTCTTTCTCGCGCTGCTGCTCTCGCTCTTGCTCTTGCTTGCGATGCTGCTCCGATTTAGCTACACTTCAGTCGACTGAATCGACTTTTGGGTCAGTCGATTTTCAGGTGGTGGGGGGGGCTCGCTGGGGTGAAGGAAGAACCAGCCGCAGCGGGGAGGGGGGCTCGCTGCAGAGATACCCCACTATCTATCTTAGGGTTCAGGATGGGGGCAGTGGTCGCCGACGTTGGCGGGGCGGTGGCGTGGGGATCGTCGGAGAAAAAGCTCAGCACGGGGTGGCCTAGAGGGATGGTCGAGGCGGCAGCGGACCGGCGGTGGGGAGTGTTTTTGGGGCGGGCAGGGCGGTGCACCGTCGGCCGCAGGCAGCAGGGGCTGCTGTTTGGTCGGCTCAGGGGGGTGGAGGTTGAAGATGAACCGCAGGCCCTTGATTTCGTATCCAACGGCTGCAAAATCGGCTGACCAGAGATGAAAAAGTCAGTCGACCGACGTGTAGCCTCACCTTGCTAGTGCGTTCAGTTTCAACAGCAAAATTCAGTTTCGACAACAAAATTCAGTTTCGACATTTAAGTTCAGTTTCGACAGTTAAGTTCAAAGATGAGCGGCTGATGTATTTTACATCTAGCACTTTGTGGTTATGTATTTTACGTCATGTATTGGAGATGCTATTAGAATTCCACTCAGGTTAACATTGTTCGTTGTCTCTCTTGTCCTGCTTCAGCCTCGGCGTCGTACAACTCACCGGAGCTGCTCCAACAACCAAACCCTCCATAACAGTGGAGCAGTACCTCGGGCTCCATCTCCAGACGCCTAAGATCTTCTTCCCCTCCTCTGACAGCCAAGTCAGCCGGAGCATCCTCACCGGCCAACCCAATCACGCTGAGATCGCCATGGCTTCGCCAAAGAGGTTCTACACTTGTTGCATCTCTTTTTTACTCTGCATGTTATATATATTGTCCACTTGAGCACACGGATTTGTTCCTTTAGTGTCTCCTTGAAAGAAAAAACGTAGGAATTTTAATTTTCACTTGTCGTCCTTTTCAAATTCTTATTCATGAAGCACAAGACTAAGAGATAGTAGCATAATAGCATTATAACCGTACATTTTCTTGTGGTTTGACTTAATGTCACCATGCTTCTTTGCATCGTGTGATCTTCCAATTGTTGTGAATCAAACACCCAGATTGGCAGAAATCTTGTGTTTTTAAATTCTCTGTTTTGCACGTGCATTCCTATCCTATTCCTGTCTATTTCCTATCCCTGCATTGTTAGAATCCTCCAATTCAAACGAGCCCTTACAGAATTACTTCTCTTACAGATAGTTGTCAAAGAAAACCTTGCGTGGTTTGTCTCGCTCCTGCTGCGCCGTCGTCCACCCCAGCTCAGCTGCTCCAACGACAGAAGGGTCCAGCACAGCAGGGATCCGGCCTCCAGACTGTCTTTCGCCGCCTCAGATCTTCTTCCCCGCTGCTGGCAGCCATGAAAACTGCACTACCATCATCAACCGAGCAGATGACCTCGAGGACTACACGGGTCCGCAAGAGAGGTCTCACTCTTTCGTGTCTGCTTACGTTATGCATCGCTTAATATTACATGCTACTTTATCGTCCCGTTCACCGATTAGACTCTGAGTCAGCTCCAAACTAATGGTCAAACTTGAGTTTTTAAATGGTTGTGGGGTACATATCAGGGCCGCTATCAATAGTATTTATCTACTATCTGGTTAATCTCCGGTGTCTACTATGAGTTTCATGTTGGGTGGGAAACAAACAATAAAGAAGCCATTATTTGTATTTTTTAACTAAAGCCATTATCTGCCTGCTATTATTGGTTTTGGGTCTATCCACAGCTTGCTACCATCACTCTGGATTTCTGCATGCACTCCTTACATAATCTCACTATGTTTTATTCCTATGCATGACAGTTATTGTAAACAATGGAACTGAACATGTAGAGCAAAAGAGACGAGCCTTGCGTGGCCATAAAATTTCATGCAGACGTCGCTCCATGGTAGGCGCAAAGGCAGCCCCCCCCTCCACGCATTTCGGATTGTAATCGAGAGGAAGATATCTGTTCTGAGGGGGATTCAGAAGGAGAAGACAACTCTTATTTACCCCCAGAGGTCTTCGCTCTAACTTGGCATGCTGATGTTGGTTATATCATGCATATGGTGTCTTGCATTGCTTACTTTATACATCAAATATGTCATGTTCTTAGTTTAGACATCCTTTGTGTGAATGCCATCTGTTTGGTTTATTCATCGTTTATGTGAATTATGCAACGCCATCTTGTTTAGCCAGGCATCATATATGTGAATTTTGCAATGCCACCCTGCTTAGCCAGTCATCTTATATGTAAATTATATCAGGCCATCCTTTTTTGGTTACATATTACATTTGTCAAAAATGTTATTACATTCAACTGCTCTTCGTGTGCATCAGCCATTTGACACGGTGATGGCAAATTCTGGAGTGAAAACAAGGTCTTCAGAGCAGACTATGCTATCTGACGAAGCGCATATCTTGCTGGTTACGGATAGCTCCTCAGAGGAGGATTCAGAGACAGATGACCAGTCCT
>NC_041390.1:431519656-431595312 GCF_002162155.2 Triticum dicoccoides
TAACTTGGCAGGGTTATGTTGCTCATATCATGCGTATGGTGTCTCGCATTGCTATGTCATTTGATTAGTTTAGACATGCTTTGTGTGAATGCCACCTGTTCAGTTTCTAATTACCATATATGTGAATTATGCATTGCCATCTTGTTGCAAGACATTATATATGTGAATTATACAATGCTATCTTATTGCAAAGGCATTATATATGTGAATTATGCAATGCCATGCTGTTTAGCCAATCATCATGTATGTGAATTATATCATGCTATCACTTTTTTGTATTACGTGTTCCATTTGTCGACAACATTTGTATATTCAACTACTCTTTCTGTGCATCAGCCATTTGAAGCGGTGATGGAAGTATCTGGAGTGAAAACAAGGTATTCAGAGCAGACAATGCTACCTACTGAAGCAGACATCTTGCTGGTTATAGAGAGCTCCTCGGAGGAGGATTTAGAGACTGATGACCAGTCCTATTTTCCCCCCGAGGTCTATTCTCAAACTTGGCAGGGTTATATTACCCATGTCATGCATGTTGTCTTGCATTGCTTAGTTTTTACATCATATATGGATTGCCATCTGCTTACTTGCTTACTATATAAATCATATATTTGAATTATATCATGCCATCATGTTTACATAGTACATACACATCATCTATCTGAATTATGGCATGGCAACCCATTTAATAAAGACATCATATAGTTATATCATCTCATCCTGTTTAGTGTTTGCAGTCATCATATTTTGAATTATGGCATTCTATCCGTGAATGTATGTGAATTATGGCATGCCAACCTATTTAATAAACACATTATATAGTTATGTCATGTCATCCTGTTTACATAGTCTCATATTTTGAACTATGTCTTTCCATCTTTTTTAGTTAGCCATCATAATGTGAAATTGTGTCATGCTATCCTGTTTAGTTAGCCATCATATATGTGAAATTGTGTCATGCTATCCTGTTTGGTTAGACAACATAAATATGACTTATTTCATGCCCTCTTTTATTCCCCACTATCCATTGCACCTGTCTATCATACAATGTCTATACTTTCAATTACTTTTCTTGGTTATCAGCCATTTGAATTGGAGAGCGTGATGGCAGTATCTAAGGGAGTAACAACACGGTCTTCAGAAAAGATAGTGGTACCAGTTGATGCAGATAGAACCATGGTTGTACTTGCCCAAGGACCAGATCCACCGCACATAACCCAGACTCTCGCAGATTGTACCCCTACCTAGTTGGACAGAGAACCAGCTACACCCTTTCAACCCCAACCCCGGCAGATAGTAACCCAGTTCCAGTTGACACACACCGTCTCCACCACAGGGCACCCAAACAACAGCAGTTAGTAAGGCAACTGCAGTGCGCAAAGCGCGAGGACCACCACTCCAAATCCCAACTCAACGCTTAAAGGAGAAGAAGATTTGTTCTCAGGTCAGGTTCTGTAGCTATGGTTCATACTCCTTTGCTCTTGCATGACTGTATTTACTCATACCAACTATTTTCAAATTTGAAGGATGGAATTGAAACTCCAATGGTGCAACAGGTATGTTTTAAACTTGTTTCTTTAACTGGTTTACTATTGTAACCTGCTCTATGTTGATTTCAGTTTCAATTGAATAAACAGTTATGTTCTCATGTCATGCACATTACAAGTGTTGTTATTGCTCTATAGTTACCCACACTTATATTCCGTCTATTCTGCTTTGTCTTGAACACATATTATTTGAACTGTGTCTCTATCTTGATTTGGCAACAAAAACTAGAATGATATAGACCATAAAGTGACCATGGTACATAGATATATGTTTGTTTCATGCTGTTATCCTGTCCACTTTACTACTGAACTCATTTACCAAAATGAGTTTCATATACAACATGGTAAACATGTGATGTGTCTGCTTGTTTCTCTTTTAGAATGCGGACAAAATATTGGAGAACAGTACCGCGTTATCCAATGGTAAAGGAAGTAATGCAGATAAGGTTCAAGATAGTGAGACATCCCTGTTGGTCTCCAAGAAAGCTGATAAAAACTATCTTGACGACAGTGAGGGAACCCAAAAGTCCTGTCTTGATGTAGTGTTCGAGTTACTGGCCACTACTGCTGGCACAAGCTCTTCGAACTCGCTGCCTGAATCAGTTCTTCTTCTTGAGTCTCAACTTCAAGTTGAAAGACATCGATCAGATGTGCTGCGATAGGAAGCTGAAGGACTGAGGAAGTCCCTGCAGAATTCAGATGCATATTTTCTGGTGCAACAGCAAGCGCTGGAGGATTTAAGCACCAAACAAGAGAAAGTTAATAAGCTTGCTAAGCATCTTGCCAGCATTATGGGTACTCAGGATATTGTTTCTTGAGATCTTCTGAAGTGGTTTCAGTTCTGGATTTGTTTTGTTGCGGCGTTTATTTGCGCTGGTCGCCAACTTTGACAACCAGTGTATATGATATGCTGCTTTGTTCCCTATATTTGCACTAGTGGCGAACTTTGATGCCCAGTGGATGTAATATGTGTAATAGCCGTGATAGCCTAGCATTAGTTGCTTGCGTATTTATTTCCTTGTTGTCTTGTTTATTTGTTTGCTTGTAGTCATTGCAGTTCTTTTTCCGCGGTTAGCTAGTGGCTGCAATAACCTATTTTTTAAAACTAGGCCACAATAACCATGGGCTAATATTTACTGTAGTGACACTGGGCCTCCTACTGGCCGTGGAAACAGTGGGCCTTCTACGGGCCGTAGATACAATGGGCCTTCTACGGGCCGTAGAAACAATGGGCCTTCTGCGGGCCGTATTATCAATGGGCCTTATACGGGCCGTATAATCGATTGGCCAAACATGGGCCAAACAGGCCGCATTATGGCCGTAAACGGGCTAGAGTTGGAATCGTCCGTTCATGGGCCGACCATAACGGGCCATCGTTAATAGGCCGTATTTGATGACGCTATGAAGTCGGCCCAACGTATTAACGGACCACAAACGGGCCGACTATAACCATGGGCTAAATTTCGCCGATAAGCAGAAAATGACAGTAACGGGCCATAAGTAAACGAATGCTGGAAATGAGCTCAAGAATAAATGGGCTCTGAGAAGGCCGAAAGATAACATGGGCTGGAAACGGCCCAACGGAATAACAGGCCGTTAATGGGTATAAAGTGATACACTGTTCATTACGGGCCAGTTTCACCACGGGCCGTTAATGGGTGTAAAGTGATACACTGTTCATTACGGGCCAGTTTCACCACGGGCCGTTAGTAGGCCAAGAGTTACATAGGGCCTCATATGGGCCGAAAGACGTCATGGGCCATACATGGGCCAGAAGTGAAAACAGGCTGGAATCGTATTGGATGGCCCAGATGATGCTACTGGGCCTAATTCGGATAGGGCGTAACAGGCCTTGGGTTAGCGGGCTGTAAATGGTCTATATTCGAACAGGCCATTAACAGGCTTTCCATGGGCTGGCCCGCTAGCTTTTGACCAAGTCAAACGGGCCGGCCTTTTCATGGGAATGGGCCTCTGTTGGGCCGTGCCACATGTCGACGTATCATAGGCGCCTATCTAACCCACTGACGAGCTGACACGTGTTTCTTCCGGCCAATAAGAATTTTACACGTGGAAATTTCCCATTGGTCAGGGCTGTTAATGGGTTATCGGATCCAAAACCCGACCCGATAGCTTAACGGTGTTCCGGTACGGTGGATGCCACGTGTCGGTCACCCTTGTGGAAAGCACTTCTGTGACGCGCGATTTATCGTCATGGAAGTGGACACTTCCGTGATGATAATTTTGGTAATGTCATGGAACACTTCTACGACAGCACAAGTATGACTATCTTGATTCTGTCATAAATTTGTCATGGATGTATATGCATGACAAAAAAAGCGACCTACTGTGACAAACACGTATCATCACGGAAGTGTATTTTTTTGTAGTGGTATGCCCCACAAATTCAGGAGCTCATCAACTCCAAGATGGGCATAGGCAAATATCTATTGGATAAGGAATACCTGGCCATATACTCTGAATTTGAAGACAACACTGTTGTGATGAATGAGGAAGACCCCACATCTGTGCAAGCACATGAGAAGAGAGAGAAGGCAAGGGTAGAGAAAGCTGCAAGAATGCCAACTGTTGAAGAGGCATCTCAAGTGTTCTTGAAATCCAAGCAAAATTAGCTTGGATATCTGATCCAATCCACCTTGAGGATTGAGAAGGGCTTGGCCACCCTGACTCAAAACCAGGAGAGCTTGGAGAGGATCGTTGAGCAGAAATTCTATGATCTTGATGTCAAAGTAACTGAGATTCAGTCAGCAGTTGAGCAGCTTCAGGAGGAAGTGGAGGAGAAGAAGGGCAAGTCAACTACAGATGCTTTTGCTAGAGTGCCCCGAAGTGAGAGGTCTGCTGTAGTACCAGTCACAGATACTAGAGCTACAGCGTCAGCTCCAGCAGCTGCATCTCCAGTGCCACCTCCAGCAACCACTCCACCAGCTCCAGCTACATCAACAAAAGCTTTCGTCCTTGGAGTCATCCCTACACCACCTCCCAAAATCAAGCCTGAGAGACGTTTAGCACAATGCATTTTTGAACTTTTTGGTAACTTGTTGCCAAAGGGGGAGAAAAATGTATAGATCATAGGCTTCAAGAGAGAGAGTGTGTTGCTTTTTATCTCTCTTGTTTTGGTTTGGTTGAACTTATTTATTGTGTGCTTGTGTGAGATACTTTATGTTCTTGTGAGATACTTTATGTTCTTGTGAGATACTCATTTGATCATGTGTTTGATCATATGCTACCCTTAATGCTTGCTCGATGATATTATCTCTTATATCCTTATATGACCATTCACTTGCTTGGTGATGAGTGCATGCTTTTAATTTCTATCATTTTGAGCGCTCCACCAAGATGTATGTGACATGGAAGAGTAACCCATGATTCTAATTGATTGTGCATTTTCATTCAAAAGCAAATTTTAAATAATGCACAAATTTAGGGGAGCTCTTGCTAATCACATACTTCTCAAAGAGACGATGTTTTTCAATCTTATTATCATTTGTTGAAGCTTTGATCTATATGTTGTCGTCAATTACCAAAAAGGAGGAGATTTAAAGTGCAACTATCCTTGGGTGGTTTTGGTAATTCCTAACAACATATAGCTCATTGAGCTAATGCTATTTCAAGATAAATATTTCAGGAAAGCTCAATGATTGGCATGGCATGGATTAGAAAGTGGACCCCTCACAATGCTAAGGACAAATGGATTGGCTCAAGTTCAAAGCACAAGACTCTACATTTATCATTTTAGTGATCCAAGATCACATTGAGTCCATAGGAAAAGCCAATACTATCAAGAGGGGGTGAGGTGTTACTTAATGAGTTTCTTGCTCAAAATGCTTAGTGATATGCTCCAAAGCCTTCAAGTACTTTCTCATAACCACATATGTCCCAAACCAAAAGTTAAACTCGGCCCCATCGAAATTCTCTATCCAGCGCCACCGAGTTCTCTTGACATAGCCACTGCCAGAAACCCTAGTCTTTTCGGTCTCACTGATAGGGATCTCGGTCTCATCGAGATGGGATTGTAATCTCTCTGTTTCCCTTCGTAACGTTTTGGTAGAATCGAGATGAGTGATCGGTCCCACCGAGATTGCAATGCAAACTCTTTGTTTCCCTTCCGTAACATTTCGGTCCTACCGAAAGAGCGAATCGGTCCCACCGAGATTGCCTGACCAACTCTCTGTTTGTCTATTACCAAAATCGGTCCCACCGAGTTTGTGTAATCAGTCTCATCGAGATTACGTTATTCCCTAACCCTAATGACAACGGTCCCACCGAGTTGACGTGTCGGTCCCACCAAAAATCCTAACATTCACATTTTGAACTAAATCGGTCCGACCGAGTTTCATGATTCGGTCCCACTGAGTTTGGTAAATTGTGTGTAACGGTTAGAGTTTGTGTGGAGGATATATATACCCCTCCACCCAGTCTTCATTCGTGGAGAGAGCCATCAAAACATGCCTACAGTTCCAACATACATTTTCTGAGAGAGAACCACCTACACTTGTGTTGAGGTCAAGATATTCCATTCCTACCAAATAAATCTTGATCTCTAGCCTTCCCCAAGTTACTTTCCACTCAAATATTCTTTCCACCAAATCCAATCCTATGAGAGAGAGTTGAGTGTTAGGGGAGAATATCATTTGAAGCACAAGAGCAAGGAGTTCATCATCAACACACCATTTGTTACCTCTTGGAGAGTGGTGTCTCCTAGATTGGCTAGGTGTCACTTGGGAGCCTCCGTCAAGATTGTGGAGTTGAACCAAGGAGTTTGTAAGGGAAAGGAGATCACCTACTTCATGAAGATCTACCCGAGTGAGGCAAGTCCTTCGTGGGCAATGGCCATGGTGGGATAGACAAGGTTGCTTCTTCGTGGACCCTTCGTGGGTGGAGCCCTTCGTGGACTCGCACAACCGTTAATGTCGGTGTCAAAACCGGCGGATCTCGGGTAGGGGGTCCCGAACTGTGCATCTAAGGCAGATGGTAATAGGAGGTAGGGGACACGATGTTTACCCAGGTTCGGGCCCTCTTGATGGAGGTAATACCCTACGTCCCGCTTGATTGTTCTTGATGATATGAGTATTACAAGAGTTGATCTACCACAAGATCAGAGAGGCTAAAACCTAGAAGCTAGCCTATGGTATGATTGTATGTTGTCCTACGGACTAAACCCTCCGGTTTATATAGACACCGGAGGGGGCTAGGGTTACACAAGGTCGGTTACAAGGTAGGAGATATACATATTCGTATTGCCTAGCTTGCCTTCCACGCCAAGTAGAGTCCCATCCGGACACATGACGAGGTCTTTAATCTTGTATCTTCATAGTCCAATAGTCTGGCCAAAGGATATAGTCCGGCTGTCCGGAGACCCCCTAATCCAGCACTCCCTCAGTAGCCCCTGAACCAGGCTTCAATGGCAACGAGTCTGGCATGTAGTATGGTATTCCGCATTGCAAGGCGGGTTCTTCTCGAAATACTTCATGGAAGATTTTTGAACACAAGGATAGTGTTCGGTTCTGCAAAACAAGTTTCACCCCCCATCGTAGAGAGGATAATATTTCTATGAATCTAATCTGCTGACATGTTTCGGCAGCACAACATCACGTCACGGCCCGGTCCTTATCTGAACCATTTTTCTCAACTAGCGTTGCGCATATTGTGAGGCGGTTTTTCTGTCACGTCTTGTCAAAGCAGAGATCGTGTCCCCCTTATTACGGTATTCTCATCAATACGGACATGGGTAACCCAACCGTGCCTGTTGGTATGACTCCTAGATCTTAGGCAAGTCCAAAATGACCATGAGGAGGACGCTTGATATTCACCCACTTTATAAAGAGGACGAGGCTTTTTATTTTTTCCCTCTCGTGCTCAATCGAATCATTCCCCCGCCTCGAGTTCTAACACCCAAAGCTCAGGTCAGGCGCTTCGTACCTTCAACTATGTCCGGATCCAACCTTCAAGGTCGGTGGATGCCTTCCTCTGTCACAGAGGAGGACATCAAGAAGCTGAGAGAGGCCAGATATCCGACCGCCGAAATTTCACATAGGCTGCCTACCCGAGGGCAGGTAATCCCTACTCCCGAACGAACCAAGAGTGTCGTGTTCATCTCAAACTTCCTCCGAGGACTAGGCCTCGCTCTGGATCCCTTCGTTAGGGGTCTTATGTTCTATTACGGGCTGGATTTCCATGATCTGGCCCCGGATTCCCTTCTTCACATCTCGTCATTTATTGTTGTATGTGAGGCCTTCCTCCGCATTACCCCTCACTTCGGCCTGTGGCTCAAGACCTTTGATGTGAAGACGAAGATGATCGAGGGGCAGCACGCAGAGTGCGGAGGTGCTTTAATAAGCAAAATCGCTGATGCTCCATGGCCAGAGGGTTCCTTCCCAGAGGTGTCCAGGTTATGGCAGCGGGAGTGGTTTTACATCACAGCTCCCCGAAGTGCCAAGTGGGTAGCCGCCCCCACCTTTCGCTCGGGCCCCCCATCACAACTGATGTCATGGATTAGCAGGGGGCTGAGCTGGGGTCCAGGAAAGGACGTGCCAATATTGCAGAGCCGTATCCAAGATCTCTTTGAGAGAGATTTCAGTCTGGTTATGGTAATGCAAGTTATGCTGGTTCTTCGAGTCCAGCCTTGCAAACATCGGCCCCTCCATATGTGGGAATTCAACCCGGAAGGACCGCGAGCTATTCAGCATTTCCTCGGCATGACGCTCGAAGAGATGTACAAATCGTTTTTCGGACCCCAAATAGAGTGTCCGGACACCACTGAGGATGTGGGTTTGAGCTGCAACCGCCCTACTACCCAAGTAAGTAATCCCATGGCCGAACACACTTTCCTTTTATTTATCATGACATCATTCTAAAAAGTCGCTCTTTGACCAGGATTGGATAACAAAGGCGAAGATGATCAGGTGTCCGGCCCCCCTTCCTGAAGGCTTGGACAATCCGGTACTGGAAAAAATGCTCGAGCTAGCGTCTTATCAAGTGCCCTCAAAGGAAGATGAAGGTTGGAATAAAGAGGCCGACAGTGGGCCTCACTCGCTACTCGTCCCAACCGAGGGGATGAGCGCCTCCGCGAGGGAGGATAACCAGGGGAAGAATCTGACATTCTTTCTCCCCGGGGAAGGAAGAGGACTACCTCTGAAGGTCCGGAAACTAAGGTTTCCAAACGGGAGAAGAAATCTCTGTCAGAGGGTCCTGCCTCGGAGGGTATTCTTGCCGCACAATGTCCGCGCGGGGATCAGCCCTCTACCGAGATGTAAGTAATAAAAAAGTACCTAATAGTGAAAATATCCTCCCTTACTTCCGAAGACAATAACCGATGCTTATAAATTGTAGTCCGGATCTTAGCCCTTCTCGACAGAGTTCATCTTCGGGGGATCTTCTTCTAGAGATGATGGAGAGCGAAATGCCTCCCCCTGACACCCCGCCTCATGAGGCGGGCGACCCTGAAGTGTCATTGCGGAGGGTGTCTCCGGATCCTCCAAGGCCAGAGGATAACCCTTTGGCTACCCGGAATCCCCAGTATCCGGCTCCTAAGGAGAGCGGCAGCAAGAGTCTGGAACCGTACAGTGTGCGGTTGGACGCACTGAAGGATCTTCTGGGGCAAGCGGCCGTCTCGGAAGCGCATCGTACGCTGATGGGTACGGTAATTGGAAGGATTTCATGCGCTGAAAATGGATTGCACGAAGCCTTTATGAGTCTGCTGAAAGGCTTTGAGGTACGTGAAATAGTGTATGTTTTTGGTAGTACCACACAAGTTAGGTGTGCCCTATGCTGATAGTAGCCCCTGAGACTCTGGTTGTTGTCGAGAATGGCGGCAACCCGAGGATCATATTCCCAGGTAATAACCCTACTGCCTTTATGTGCAGGCGGCTGAGGCTCCGGTGGCTAGCTGAACTGATGGGTTTGCCGAGCTAAAGCGGCAACTTGATACAGTCGATGCCGATAGCATGCTTGTCAACTAGCGGCTTGACGAGGCACAGGGTAAGTGATTTCTCTGGTGATCGTCACATAATAAGAGGAGCATGATGCCAGTATCTTTAATATGTTGTGACTGTAGATGGAGCTGCCACCGTGGAGACCCTTTGGGCGGAGCTTGCCCGAGCCAAGGAATAAGCAAGGAGTAGCAATGCAGCCGCTTTAAAGGCAGCCGAAGAGTTGAGGGCCGAACAGGCCACGCATTGCGAGAGCAAGGAAAGAATGGCCAAAATGGTTGTAGAGTTAAAAGATGCCGCTGACCATTACCAGCTTCTTTAAGAAGAAAGCCGAGCGAGGGCGACGGACCTGGAGAAGGCCCTGGTAGATGCCAAGGAAGCCCGCTCCAAAATTAGAGCGACGAAGGAGGAGCTGCATCAAGCTGCAGATATCGTGTCTGGGAAGCCCTTCTTGTTGCGAACTAAATTCGGATATCCGAAGTATGCTCCTCTTGGCCGACTATGGAGTTATGCGGACACCTACGTGGATTTGGCTGCAAGTGCTGCTGATGCGGCCGAATACTTCAAGGATCAGAAAGATCGCGAAGTGGAAAAGCTGTTCTGGTCACAGTTTCATGCTCCAGTCCGTCCACTGCTATTGAATGAGTGAATGGCTAAGTGGGCCGAGCTCCATAGGTTGTCCGGACTTGCCATGAGGTCCGTTGTGAATCATCTGTGGCCGAGAGGGCCAAGGCCGAATAGCTATTTTAGTTTAGTGCAACAATTCCTTGGTGTTGTGCCACGCATCGATGCTATGAAGAGATCGGCATGCATAGAGGGTGCACGGATGGCCTTTGCCCGTGTCAAGACATACTGGGCAAAGATGGAGGCCACCACTGTTGCGACACAGGGTTCGGCTGTAGGCCGAGTGGCTGCCGAGCACTACTTCGAAGAAGTTCTTGAACGCGCTCGTTCGATAAAGGCTCAGTGCTCGAAGAATATTATGTTCTAGTGACATGTACTTCCATTGTAAAAACAATGTTTTATTGAGTTATCAAGGCTGTATTTATACTTTTGCCCGAAAGTTCTATGATGCCTCCTGTGCGGCCGTTTATGTATATATGTATATAACCTGAAAGTTTGCAGTCGTTGGCTTCCGCCCCCACACATATAATGCGGGGGCGTTCGCAGAAAACGCGAATCCACACTTGATCCAACGTCTTGGTCCATTAAGGAGGTGGTAGCGCAGCGAACAAGGCAATCGGACTATATTGCTTTCACACTTTCACTTAGCCATAGGAGTTTGACGGTGGGGCTACTATATAGCCCCTAGTACTTCTGCGCTCGTCCGAATATGGGGCACGTACATACATGATCGGGAAACAGCCCTTCGTTAATGTGGAGGAATCCTGAAGATTCCGCTGAGTCATCGAGTGGTTGACCAGTCTCTCGCTATATCATGACAGTCAGCTTTCGGCTTTCTCTACTGAGGTGTTCATCCGGACGAACCAGGGCACAATCCCAGTAGTTCTCCCAGTGCTACCTTAGCCGATATGACGGAACGTAAGGTACCAAAACATGGGAGCCGGGCAAACCCAACATTTGACCAAAGACATGATTCGGAGCTGATGCATATAGGGCCAAACTCACGATGCCGAACACTCCCTAAGGTGTTCGGTCTTTATAACATATACCAGGCTAAACAATGCCCTTAATGATAAACCGCATGTGTCCAGGTATGTGCAATATCCTGACGTGGCCACATGCCAATAACGTCAGCATCCTTCTTGGTTGTGTGGATTATCCGGAGGATGTGAGCAACAAGAGACGGTAAAAAAGGTTTACGCAGGGTTTTAATCTAAAAAGAAACCTTTGGGCGGGTCCCTGTTGCACGTCTGCGCCTGTGTCTCTGTTGTGCCGTGTCCTGGACGGGTGTAGCACGATTGTCATCTGTAAAAGGAAAGAACTTAGGTGAAAGTTGCCATGCCAAAAGGAATAAGGAAGAATTGGTTATTATCAATGAACTATCAAAATTCAAGAGAAGTCAAGTTGAGCCGGGCTGGCCCTGATTACGCGCGGGAAGCCCCTAGTATCGTCTATGAGGGTTTGACCATTAAACCAATCTCATGTGTATGTGGTGAAATGTGGGACTCGTCTAACCGTGTCCGTGGTATTGATGACCTGTCACTTTTCCTCGTTGGTGAGGTCGTCTAGTTCGCGGCTGTTAAAGCCGCCGCATCCTCTTCCGCACGTAAAAACATTTGGTATTTCTGCTAACTGTGATGATGCCACGTGGACCGGGCATATTAAGCTTGAGAAAAGCATAATGCGGTATTGCATTAAAATAAGCGAAAGCCGTTCTTCCGAGTAGTGCTTGATAACCACTTCGGAATGGAGCGACGTGGAAAGTTAACCTTTTGCTCCGGAAGTTATCGGGAGAACCGAATACGACCTCTAGCAGTAGAGAGCCCGTACAGTGGCCTCTTGGCCTCGTATTGCTCCCTTGAAGGTAGTATTACTGTGGCTTATTTGTGTCGGGTCTATCCCCATTTTGCAGACTGTGTCCTAATATATCAGGTTTAGATCACTGCCGCCGTCCATGAGGACTCGTGTGAAATGGTACCCGTTTATTATTGGGTCTAACACCAAGGCCGCCAGTCCTTCATGCCGGATACTTGTCGCGTGATCCCTATGATCAAAAGTGATCGGGCAGGCCAACCAGAGGTTGAACCTAGGGGTGACGGGCTCTATGGCGCGTGTATCTCGGAGTGCATGCTTGCTTCTCCTCTTCGTCACATGGATCACGTTTACCGTTTTAATCTCTGGTGGGAACTTTTTCTGTCCTCCGGTGCTTTGCTGGCGAGGTTCATCCTCGTCTTTGCTTGGTGTCTCTTCCCCTTTGTGTTCAGCGTTTAGCTTACCGGCCTGCTTGAAGACCCAACATTCTCTGTGGGTGTGATTTGCAGGTTTGTCAGGGGTGCCATGAATCTAACAGAGCTTGTCAAGAATCTTGTTTAGGCCGGATGGTCCTTCTCTGCTGCCTTTCAAAGGCTTTTTCTGCTGACCAGGTCGAGAGCCCCTGAATCCGGTGTTTACCGTCGTGTTATCTAGGCTACCCTCTTTATTTCGACGCTTGTTTTTGTTGCGTCGTGGTTTTCCATTGCCATCCCTGACTTCAGATGTGCTTGAGTCGCTGGTGCTGCTACGGACCAACCAGCTGTCTTCGCCCGCGCAAAAGCGGGTCATGAGGCTTGTTAGGGCTGCCATTGTTCTCGGTTTTTCTTGGCCGAGGTGTCTGGCGAGCCATTCGTCTCAGACACTGTGTTTAAAAGCTGCTAAGGCTTCGGCGTCCGGACGGTCGACGATTTGGTTCTTCTTGGTGAGCAACCTGTTCCAAAGCTTTCGGGCGGACTCTCCGGACTGTTGGATTATATGACTTAAATCGTCTGCATCCGGAGGTCGGACATAAGTCCCTTGAAAATTAGCCCGAAAAGCGTCCTCGAGCTCCTCCCGACTTCCAATTGAGTTTTCGGGGAGGCTTTTCAGCCAGTGCCGAGCTGGCCCTTAAAGCTTGAGGAGCAAGTATTTAATGGCATGGAGATCGTCTCCGCGAGCCATATGAATATGGAGGATAAACTCCTCGATCCAGACTCTAGTGTTTGTGGTCCCGTCGTACGCCTCTATGTTCACTGGTTTGAATCCTACTGGGAATTCGTGATCCAGCACCTCATCGGTGAAACATAGGGGGTGTGCGGCACCCCTATATTGGGATATTCCATGGTGTTCGGACGGTTGTAGTATTCGGTTTTGATTTTGTGCCGGAGCGCGCTTCCTAGATCCATAGATGGATCTGGTCGCGCCAGATTTTTGGCGCAAGTTCTCACATAGATCGTGTGTTGACTTATGTGTGACTTTGTTAGCCGCTCTATTGCGGTCACAAGGTGGTGGATCTGGCCGGTTGGCCGTATCATTTGTCGGTTGTGTGGGCTCTAAGGCCTCATCATCGAATTTAGGTAATAGCTTGCGCTTTGGATAGCTATTTGTGTGGTAACCTCCACCATACTTTGTTTCGTTGTCGAGCACTTCGTTCCACCTGCTGTTGAGCGTATCTTGTGCGGCCTTAAGCCTTTGCTTCTGCTTCTTCAGGCGCTGTGGCAATAAGCCTTTTGCAGAGGTTCTCTTGCTCCAAGTGCGTTTCCGGGATGATGTGTGCATATTCGTCCGGACTGTTTTCCTCCCTAGACGGGGTTTGATGAGGTTTATCCTTGGCGTCGCCGTGTTCGGACGCCGGATCCGTACTGTGTTCACCGTTTGCGTCTTGATCATGCTCTGCCAGCGGGGCGGTGCAGTCGTTGTTTCTTCTATAGTCGACTGGACTGCTATTTCCTCTTGCACTGTTATCGTTGTTTTTGCTATGGCGGGACTTAGAGCGGCGCCGCTGACGTCGGCGCTTGGGTTGCTTGGAGGGGGCATCCTCCGCTATCTCTTCGCCATTGCCCTCTTTGGGTGTATCCACCATGTATATGCCATGTGATGAAGTGGTTGTCCGGCGCCCTATGGGCGCTGGTTACTGTTCGTCTCCTGCATCTTCATTCATGTAGTCGTTGTCTTCGGAGTCGAAGTTAAGCATGTCGGTTAAGTCGTCGATAGTGGCTACCAAGTGGGTGGTGGGTGGGCAGCGAATTTCTTCGTCGTCCGCATCCCATTCTAGCCGAACATAGTTCGTCCAAGGTTCTCCTGACAAGGAGAGAGACCTTAATGAATTTAGCACATCGCCGAAACGCGAGTGCTGAAAGATATCCACGGAGGTGAACTCCATGATCGGCGCCCAGTCAGGTTCGACGGGCATGGATATAAGTGGCTCGAATCCGTGGCCGGGGGTGAATCCAGTGGTTCGGCAACACGGCTCTCGTAAGGGGTGAAGTCAGCGTCTGGCTCTATCGCCGCTAAGAGCGCGACCTCCGTGGCGGGCTCTATCCCTCCGCTCTCAGATGGCGTGATTTGCTCCGGATTGACAGCCGCAGTAGTTGCAGATGCGATCTCCCGCATACTGTCCGACGGTAGAGTTATGCCATGCTTGTCGTGACTGTGCGGCACACCTGGCATGGGCTCGAATCCGTCAAAGATCAAGTCTCCGCAGATATCGGCCGCGTAGTTCAAGTTTCCGAATCTGACCTGATGGTCAGGGGCATAGCTCTCGATCTGCTCTAGATGGCCAAGCAAATTGGCCCACGGTGCAAAGCCGCCGAATACAAAGATCTGTCCGGGGAGGAAAACCTCACCCTGTACCGCATCGTTACCGATGATCGAAGGAGCCATCAAACCTTGTGGCGACAGCACAGTGGAACTCTCAATGAAAGCACCAATGTCGGTGTCAAAACCGGCGGATCTCAGGTAGGGGGTCACGAACTGTGTGTCTAAGGCGGATGGTAGCAGGAGGCAGGGGACACGATGTTTACCCAGGATCGGGCCCTCTTGATGGAGGTAATACTCTACGTCCTGCTTGATTGTTCTTGATGATATGAGTATTACAAGAGTTGATCTACCACGAGATCAGAGAGGCTAAACCCTAGAAGCTAGCTTATGGTATGATTGTATGTTGTCCTACGGACTAAACCCTCCGGTTTATATAGACACCGGAGGGGGCTAGGGTTACACAAGGTCGGTTACAAGGGAGGAGATATACATATCCGTATTGCCTAGCTTTCCTTCCACGCCAAGTAGAGTCCCATCCGGACACAGGATGAAGTCTTCAATCTTGTATCTTCATAGTTCAACAGTCCGGCCAAAGGATATAGTCCGGTTGTCCGGACACCCCCTAATCCAGGACTCCCTCAGTTACCCTTCGTGGTTGAAGTCTCCATCAACATGGATGACGATAGCACCACCTATCGGAACCACGCCAAAAATATCCGTGTCTACATTGCATTTGCTCCCTCCAAACTCCTCCCTTTACCTTCATATGCAATTGTTTTACTTTCCGCTGCTATACTCTTAGAATTGCATGTGTAGGTTGATTGCTTGACTTGTGCAAAGTTGCTAAAAATCTGCCAAGAACTAAAATTGGGAAAAGGCTATATTTTTATTTGGTCAAGTAGTCTAATCACCCCCCCTCTAGACATGCTTTCGATCCTACAGCATGGCGGCCCTTGACGGCGTCCTCCCGAGCCCTCATCTCCTCCTCCTTCGCCTGGCGGCAACGTGCTTCTTCCGCATGCTGGTCGCGCAGGCCCTTCAGCTCGTCCTCCAGCTCTCGGCAGCGGCCGCGGGCGGCCGCGGCGTCCTTCAGTGTCGCCTCACGACCGGCCACAGCTTTAGTGGCGGCCTGCTTGTCCTTCTCGGAAGCCGTCGCGGCCTGGCTCAGTGATGCTCGAACTGCCGAGTCGGAGTGAAGCTAGCCAGAGGCCAGCTCCAGGCACCCGGCCACCATGCGCGGGTCCGCGCCCTAGAGATCTTCCCGCAGCTGGGCCATCTCCAAAAGGGTGCGCTCCAAGATGGCAGAGGAAGCAGAAGAACCTGGGGCCAGGGGCGCAGAATGAGAAGAGGGCGACGTTGTCACCAGAGCCCGAGATATCAAGGGCTCCTGAGCCTTCGGGACCTCATCAGCCGTGCCAGACGCCGGCACCTCCCGAGCTAGTGGCGCTTCTGGGGCTGACTCCTCCCAAGGATGCTCCACCGGGCCTCGCGAGGATGACTGGGCTGGAGAAGCACGAGCACCATCCCCACCTTTGCTCATGGAGAGGGGCGCGGTCGCAGGAGGCGACACGGACTCAAGTCGCACCACCTCGCTCTCCCTTCTCCTCTTCGCCACAGACGACAGCCTGGTTACACAACAAGGAAAGAGAGTCAGAAATGTGCATCAACAGCAGGAACAAGGCGAGGCGGGGCACTTACTGGTCCACAGCAACGTGGTCCACCTTCCGCTTGGTGAGCTTGAAGCCTGAGGGCGTCGCGACTCGAGGCGCGGGCGCACCAGCCCCAGAAACTGAAGCAGGAGCAGCGGTTGAGTCGGAAGCAACTCCAGCCGGCACTAAAGCAGCAGCAGAATCTCGGAAGATCAGCGCCGACCTGCTCCTCGTCGGGATCACGGCCAGTTCCCCCTTCTCCTGGGGAGTGTCGGCCTCATCATTGTCGGGAAAGGCGCGGAGGATGTCAGCCTTACTCAGGGGGAAGGTCTCCCCCGTCCCTTCGGGGGTCACCTCCGAGTCTTTCTCCTCCTCTTCTTCCTCCCCACGGGACTCACCAGAAGACAGCTCCACCGGTGTCGGTGCCGCAGGGGCCCCGGTGATCACCGGCGGCACCAGTCCATGCTCGTCAAAGGTCGGCTTGGAGGCCACGATCAGCTCCCCGTCCTTGTGGCGGAACAAGGGGGTAAAGACATTCGGCGGATACTCCTGATCGTCCCCAACCAGGAGGCGGAGAGCTGCGGTCAGCTCCTCGTCGGACAAGGCCTCCGAGCTCAAGCGAACCTTGTCCTCTTCATCCCCAAGTTCCAACAACGGGCGCGTGCGGGCTTGAAGCGGGGCCACGCGCAGTGCCAGGAATTCCCTCAGGAGCATGGCCCCTGTAATCTTCATTGCCTTCGACGTTGCCAGGCTTCAGGTCAGACGTCCTCTGCTCCGGCACCAACGTCGCCCGCTCGTCGGTGAGCTTCACGTAGGACCACCCCTTGTCGGACTGGGGCCTCTCTGTCGGCAGCGCCAAGCGCGGGTGGACGCACTTGGCGCCCATCATGACCCATTTGGCCCAGAGGTTGTCGGCCTTCTTCCCGGTGTTTGAGATCGAGTTGGCCTTGCCGGACGCGATGAAATTGGCGCACCCGGAGATATGGCCCTCGCTGGCACGGAGGAAGAAGAAGTGGTGCAGCAGAGCCACAGACGGCATCACGCCCAGGTACGCCTCACAATAGTAGGCAAAGATGGACAAGAGAAGGATGGAGTTGGGATGGAGATGCAGCGCCTGCAGCCCGTAGTGGCCGAGGACCTCATAGAAGAAATCGGAGAAGGGGGAACCAACTCGGTGGCAATACTGCTCGTGAAGAAGGGGAAGAATGTGCTCCCCTCGGGCTCTGGCACGTCGAAGGCAACCCGGAGCTTCGTATTCCTCCTTTCGTTGCTCTTCTCCGAGACATTGGGCACATTGAGAGACGGTTCATACCAAGCCGACAATGAGGCGGGCTTGAAACTCCAAGGCGCCATTAGTCGCTGATGCAGGAAAGGATGGGAGCAGATCTGAAGATTTCGGAAGCGGGGAGCAAGAAAGGGGATCTGAGCAAGGCGAAAGGAAACAGTGAAGTAGAGCGTTGTCTACGCCAGCCTTTTGTCAAGTCGGGCAGTTGCCCAGGCAGCATGGGGAAGCGGAGACGCCCATGTCCAATCAACCGCCACGCATTGACCAAGTCCGCAGGCTATTGGGGCCCGCGGCGCTCCGCACTTGACCCTTGGCTTCGCCACGAAGCCAAGCCCAAGCGCGCCTTGGGCCCGGGTGTTGGGTAACGTAGTAATTTCAAAAAAATTCCTACGCACACGCAAGATCATGGTGATGCATAGCAACGAGAGGGGAGATAGTTGTCTACGTACCCTCGTAGACCAGAAGTCGAAGTGTTAGCACAACGCGGTTGATGTAGTCGTACATCTTCACGGCCCGACCGATCAAGCACCGAAACTACGACACCTCCGAGTTCTAGCACACATTCAGCTCGATGACGATCCCCGGACTCCGATCCAGCAAAATGTCAGGGAAGAGTTCTGTCAGCACGACGGCGTGGTGACGATCTTGATGTTCTACTGTCGCAGGGCTTCTCCTAAGCACCGCTACAATATTATCGAGGATTATGGTGTAGGGGGGCACCGCACACGGCTAAGAGAACGATCATGAAGATCAACTTGTGTGTCTAGAGGTGCCCCCTGCCCCTGTATATAAAGGAGCAAGGGGGAGAGGCCGGCCTGCCCTTGGGGCGCACCAAGGAGGGGGGAGTTCTCCTCCTAGTAGGAGTAGGACTCCGCTTTCCTAGTCCAACTAGGAAGAGGGAAGGGGGAAGGAAAGAGAGGGAGAGGGAGAGGGAAAGAGGGGCCGCGCCCCCCTCCCCTAGTCCAATTCGGACTCCCCATGGGAGGGGGCGCGCCAGCTCCTGGGCTGCTGCCCTCTCTCTCCCCTCAGGCCCACTAAGGCCCAATACTTCCCCGGGGGGTTCCGGTAACCCTTCCGGCACTCCGGTTTTCTCCGAAATCACATGAAACACTTCCGGTGTCCGAATATAGCCGTCCAATATATCGATCTTTATGTATCAACCATTTCAAAACTCCTCGTCATGTCCGTGATCATATCCGGGACTCCGAACAACCTTCGGTACATAAAAATATATAAACTCATAATGAAACTCTCATCATAACATTAAGCGTGCGGACCCTACGGGTTCGAGAATAATGTAGACATGACCGAGACACGTCTCCGGTCAATAACCAATACCGGAACCTGGATGCTCATATTGGCTCCCACATATTCTACGAAGATCTTTTATCGGTTAGACCGCATAGCAACATACGTTGTTCCCTTTGTCATCGGTATGTTACTTGCCCGAGATTTGATCGTCGGTATCTCAATACCTAGTTCAATCTCGTTACCGGCAAGTCTCTTTACTCATTCCATAATACATCATCCCGCAACTAACTTATTAGTTGCAATGCTTGCAAGGCTTATGTGATGTGTATTACCGAGAGGGCCCAGAGATACCTCTCCGACAATCGGAGTGACAAATCCTAATCTCGAAATACGCCAACCTAACAAGTACCTTCGGAGACACCTATAGAGCACCTTTATAATCACCCAGTTACTTGTGACGTTTGGTAGCACACAAAGTGTTCCTCCGGTAAACGGGAGTTGCATAACCTCATAGTCATAGGAACATGTATAAGTCATGAAGAAAGCAATAGCAACAAACTAAACGATCAAGTGCTAAGCTAACGAAATGGGTCAAGTCAATCACATCATTCTCCTAATGATGTGATCCCGTTAATCAAATGATAACTCATGTCTATGGTTAGGAAACTTAACCATCTTTGATCAACGAGCTAGTCAAGTAGAGGCATACTAGTGACACTATGTTTGTCTACGTATTCACACGTGTATTATGTTTCCGGTTAATACAATTCTAGCATGAATAATAAACATTTATCATGATATAAGGAAATAAATAATAACTCTATTATTGCCTCTAGGGCATATTTCCTTCAGTCTCCCACTTGCACTAGAGTCAATAATCTAGATTACATAGTAATGATTCTAACACCCATGGAGCCTTGGTGCTGATCATGTTTTGCTCGTGGAAGAGGCTTAGTCAGCGGGTCTGCAACATTCAGATCTGTATGTATCTTGCAAATTTCTATGTCTCCCACTTGGACTAAATCCCAAATGGATTGAAGCATCTCTTGATGTGATTGGTTCTCTTGTGAAATCTGGATTCCTTTGCCAAGGCAATTGCACCAATATTGTCACAAAAGATTTTCATTGGACCCGATGCACTAGGTATGACACATAGATCGGATATGAACTCCTTCATCCAGACTCCTTCATTTGTTGCTTCCAAAGCAGCTATGTACTCTGCTTCCCATGTAGATCCCGCCACGACACTTTGTTTTGAACTGCACCAACTGACAACTCCTCCATTTAGTAAAAATACGTATCCGGTTTGCGATTTAGAATCGTCCAGGTTAGTGTCAAAGCTTGCATCAACGTAACCATTTACGATGAGCTCTTTGTCACCTCCATATACGAGAAACATATCCTTAGTCCTTTTCAGGTATTTCAGGATGTTCTTGACCGCTGTCCAGTGATCCACTCCTGGATTACTTTGGTACCTCCCTGCTAGACTTATAGCAAGGCACACATCAGGTCTGGTACACAGCATTGCATACATGATAGAGCCTATGGCTGAAGCATAAGGAACATCTTTCATTTTCTCTCTATCTTCTGTGGTGGTCGGACATTGAGTCTTACTCAACTTCACACCTTGTAACACAGGCAAGAACCCTTTCTTTGCTTGATCCATTTTGAACTTCTTCAAAACCTTGTCAAGGTATGTGCTTTGTGAAAGTCCAATTAAGCGTCTTGATCTATCTCTATAGATCTTAATGCCCAATATTTAAGCAGCTTCACCGAGGTCTTTCATTGAAAAACTCTTATTCAAGTATCCCTTTATGCTATCCAGAAATTCTATATTATTTCCAATCAATAATATGTCATCCACATATAATATCAGAAATGCTACAGAGCTCCCACTCACTTTCTTGTAAATACAGGCTTCTCCAAAAGTCTGTACAAAACCAAATGCTTTGATCACACTATCAAAGCGTTTATTCCAACTCCGAGAGGCTTGCACCAGTCCATAAATGGATCGCTGTAGCTTGCACACTTTGTTAGCTCCCTTTGGATCAACAAAACCTTCTGGTTGCATCATATACAACTCTTCTTCCAGAAATCCATTCAGGAATGCAGTTTTTACATCCATTTGCCAAATTTCATAATCATAAAATGCGGAAATTGCTAACATGATTCGGACAGACTTAAGCATCGCTACGGGTGAGAAGGTCTCATCGTAGTCAATTCCTTGAACTTGTCGAAAACCTTTTGCAACAAGTCGAGCTTTATAGACAGTAACATTACCGTCAGCGTCAGTTTTCTTCTTAAAGATCCATTTATTCTCAATTGCTTGCCGATCAACGGGCAAGTCAACCAAAGTCCAATCTTTGTTCTCATACATGGATCCCATCTCAGATTTCATGGCTTCTAGCCATTTTGCGGAATCTGGGCTCACCATCGCTTCTTCATAGTTCGTAGGTTCATCATGATCTAGTAGCATGACTTCCAGAATAGGATTACCGTACCACTCTGGTGCGGATCTTACTCTGGTTGATCTACGAGGTTCGGTAGTAACTTGATCTGAAGTTTCATGATCATTATCATTAGCTTCCTCACTAATTGGTGTAGGTGTCACAGAAACCGGTTAATGTGATGTACTACTTTGCAATAAGGGAGCAGGTATAGTTACCTCATCAAGTTCTACTTTTCTCCCACTCACTTCTTTCGAGAGAAACTCCTTCTCTAGAAAAACTCCGAATTTAGCAACAAAAGTCTTGCCTTCGGATTTGTGATAGAAGGTGTACCCAACAATCTCCTTTGGGTATTCTATGAAGACACATTTCTCCGATTTGGGTTCAAGCTTATCAGGTTGATGCTTTTTCACATAAGCATCGCAGCCCCAAACTTTCAGAAACAACAACTTTGGTTTCTTGCCAAACCACAGTTCATAAGGCGTCGTCTCAACGGATTTCGATGGTGTCCTATTTAACATGAATGCAGCCGTCTCTAAAGCACAACCCCAGAATGATAATGGTAAATCAGTAAGAGACATCATAGATCGCACCATATCTAATAAAGTACGATTACAATGTTCGGACACACCATTACGATGTGGTGTTCCGGGTGGCGTGAGTTGCGAAACTATTCCGCATCGTTTCAAATGTGGACCAAACTCGTAACTCAAATATTCTCCTCCACGATCAGATCGTAGAAACTTTATTTTCTTGTTACGATGATTTTCAACTTCACTCTAAAATTCTTTGAACTTTTCAAATGTTTCAGACTTATGTTTCATTAAGTAGATATACCCATATCTGCTTAAATCATATGTGAAGGTGAGAAAATAACGATATCCGCCATGAGCCTCAACATTCATTGGACCACATACATCTGTATGTATGATTTCCAACAAATCCATTGCTCTCTCCATAGTACCGGAGAACGGCGTTTTAGTCATCTTACCCATGAGGCACGGTTCGCAAGTACCAAGTGATTCATAATCAAGTGGTTCCAAAAGTCCATCAGTATGGAGTTTCTTCATGCGCTTTATACCGATATGACCTAAACGGCAGTGCCATAAATAAGTTGCACTATCATTATCAACTCTGCATCTTTTGATTTCAACATTATGAATATGTGTATCACTACTATCGAGATTCATCAAAAATAGACTACTCTTCAAGGGTGCATGACCATAAAAGATATTACTCATATAAATAGAATAACCATTATTCTCTAATTTAAATGAATAACCGTCTCGCATCAAACAAGATCCAGATATAATGTTCATGCTCAATGCTGGCACCAAATAACAATTATTTAGGTCTAATACTAATCCCGAAGGTAGATGTAGAGGTAGCGTGCCGACCGCGATCACATCGACTTTGGAACCATTTCCCACGCGCATCGTCACCTCGTCCTTAGCCAATCTTCACTTGATCTGTAGCCCCTATTTCGAGTTGCAAATATTAGCAACAGAACCAGTATCAAATACCCAGGTGCTACTGCGAGCATTAGTAAGGTACACATCAATAACATGTATATCACATATACCTTTGTTCACTTTGCCATCCTTCTTATCCGCCAAATACTTGGGGAAGTTCCGCTTCCAGTGACCAGCTGCTTGCAGTAGAAGCACTCAGTTTCAGGCTTAGGTCCAGACTTGGGTTTCTTCTCCTGAGCAGCAACTTGTTTGCTGTTCTTCTTGAAGTTCCCTTTCTTCTTCCCTTTGCCCTTTTTCTTGAAACTGGTGGTCTTATTGACCATCAACACTTGATGCTCCGTCTTGATTTCTACCTCCGCGGCTTTTAGCATTGCGAAGAGCTCGGGAATAGTCTTATTCATCCCTTGCACATTATAGTTCATCACGAAGCTTTTGTAGCTTGGTGGCAGTGATTGAAGAACTCTGTCAATGACACTATCAACAGGAAGATTAACCCCCATTTGAGTCAAGTGATTATGATACCCAGACATTTTGAGTATATGTTCACTGACAGAACTATTCTCCTCCATCTTGCAACTATAGAACTTATTGGAGACTTCATATCTCTCAATCCGGGCATTTTCTTGAAATATTAACTTCAACTCTTGGAACATCTCATATGCTCCATGACGTTCAAAACGTCATTGAAAAGCCGGTTCTAAGCCGTAAAGCATGGCATACTGAACTATTGAGTAGTCATCAGCTTTGCTCTGCTAGACGTTCATAACATCTGGTGTTGCTCCTACAGCAGGCTTGGCACTTAGCGGTGCTTCCAGGACGTAATTCTTCTGTGCAGCAATGAGGATAATCCTCAAGTTACAGACCCAGTCCGTGTAATCATCTTTCAACTTTGCTTTCTCAAGGAACGCATAAAAATTCAACGGAACAACAGCACGAGCCATCTATCTACAATCAAACATAGACAAGCAAGTACTATCAGGTACTAAGTTCATGATAAATTTAAGTTCAATTAATCATATTACTTAAGAACTCCCACTTAGAAAGATATCCCTCTAATCCTCTAAGTGATCGCGTGATCCAAATCAACTAAACCATGTCCAATCATCACATGAGATGGAGTAGTATCAATGGTGAACATCAATATGTTGATCATATCTACTACATGATTCACGCTCGACCTTTCGGTCTCCGTGTTCCGAGGCCATATCTATTATACGCTAGGCTCGTCAAGTTAAACCTGAGTATTCCGCGTGTGCAACTGTTTTGCACCCGTTGTATTTGAACATAGAGCCTATCACACCCGATCATCACGTGGTGTCTTAGCATGAAGAACTTTTGCAACGGTGCATACTCAGGGAGAACATTTATACTTTGATAATTTAGTGAGGGATCATCTTATAATGCTATCGTCAATCAAAGCAAGATAAGATGCATAAAGATAAACATCACATGCAATCAATTAAAGTGATATGATATGGCCATCATCATCTTGTGCTTGTGATCTCCATCTCCGAAATACCGTCATGATTACCATTGTCACCGGCGCGACACCTTGATCACCATCGTAGCATCGTTGTCGTCTTGCCAATCTTATGCTTCCACGACTATCGCTACCGCTTAGTGATAAAGTAAAGCATTACAGCGCAATTGCATTGCATACAATAAAGCGACAACTATATGGCTCCTGCCAGTTGCCGATAACTCGGTTACAAAACATGATCATCTCATACAATAAAATTTAGCATCATGTCTTGACCATATGACATCACAACATGCCCTGCAAAAACAAGTTAGACGTCCTCTACTTTGTTGTTGCAAGTTTTACGTGGCTGCTACGGGCTTAGCAAGAACCGTTCTTATCTACGCATCAAAACCACAACGATAGTTTGTCAAGTTGGTGTTGTTTTAACCTTCACAAGGACCAGGCGTAGCCACACTTGGTTCAACTAAAGTTGGAGAAACTGACACCCGGCAGCCACCTGTGTGCAAAGCACGTCGGTAGAACCAGTCTCGCATAAGCGTACGCATAATGTCGGTCCGGGCCGCTTCATCCAACAATACCGCCAAACCAAAGTATGACATGCTGGTAAGCAGTATGACTTATATCGCCCACAACTCACTTGTGTTCTACTCGTGCACAACATCAACGCATAAAACTTAGGCTCTGATACCACTGTTGGGTAACGTAGTAATTTCAAAAAAAATCCTACGCACACGCAAGATCATGGTGATGCATAGCAACGAGAGGGGAGAGTGTTGTCTACGTACCCTCGTAGACCGGAAGCGGAAGTGTTAGCACAACGCGGTTGATGTAGTCGTACGTCTTCACGGCCCGACCGATCAAGCATCGAAACTACGGCACCTCCGAGTTCTAGCACACGTTCAGCTCGATGACGATCCCCGGACTCCGATGCAGCGAAGTGTCAGGGAAGAGTTCCGTCAGCATGACTGTGTGGTGACGATCTTGATGTTCTACCATCGCAGGGCTTCGCCTAAGCACCGCTACAATATTATCGAGGATTATGGTGTAGGGGGGCACCGCACGTGGCTAAGAGAATGATCACGAAGATCAACTTGTGTGTCTAGAGGTGCCCCCTGCCCCTGTATATAAAGGAGCAAGGGGGAGAGGCCGGCCGGCCCTTGGGGCGCGGCAAGGAGGGGGGAGTCCTCCTCCTAGTAGGAGTAGGACTCCCCTTTCCTAGTCCAACTAGGAAGAGGGAAGGGGGGAGGAAAGAGAGGGAGAGGGAGAGGGAAAGAGGGGTCGTGTCCCCCTCCCCTAGTCCAATTCAGACTCCCCATGGGAGGGGGCGCACCACCTGCTGGGCTGCTACCCTCTCTCTCCCCTCAGGCCCACTAAGGCCCAATACTTCCCCGGGGGGTTCCGGTAAGCCTTCCGGCACTCCGGTTTTCTCCGAAATCACCCGAAACACTTCCGGTGTCCAAATATAGCCGTCCAATATATCGATCTTTATGTCTCGACCATTTCAAGACTCCTCGTCATGTCTGTGATCATATCCGGGACTCCGAACACCTTCGGTACATCAAAATATATAAACTCATAATGAAATTGTCATCGTAACGTTAAGCGTGCGGACCCTACGGGTTCGAGAATAATGTAGACATGACCGAGACATGTCTCCGGTCAATAACCAATAGCGGAACCTGGATGCTCATATTGGCTCCCAAATATTCTATGAAGATCTTTTATTGGTCAGACCACATAACAACATGCGTTGTTCCCTTTGTCATCGGTATGTTACTTGCCCAAGATTTGATCGTCGGTATCTCAATACCTAGTTCAATCTCGTTACCGGCAAGTCTCTTTACTCATTCCGTAATACATCATCCCGCAGCTAACTTATTACTTGCAATGCTTGCAAGGCTTATGTGATGTGTATTACCGAGAGGGCCCAGAGATACCTCTCCGACAATCGGAGTGACAAATCCTAATCTTGAAATACGCCAACCCAACAAGTACCTTCGGAGACACCTGTAGAGCACCTTTATAATCACCCAGTTACGTTGTGACCTTTGGTAGCACACAAAGTGTTCCTCCGGTAAACGGGAGTTGCATAATCTCATAGTCATAGGAACATGTATAAGTCATGAAGAAAGCAATAGCAACAAACTAAACGATCAAGTGCTAAGCTAACGAAATGGGTCAAGTCAATCACATCATTCTCCTAATGATGTGATCCCGTTAATCAAATGACAACTCATGTCTATGGTTAGGAAACTTAACCATCTTCGATCGACGAGCTAGTCAAGTAGAGGCATAGTAGTGACACTATGTTTGTCTATGTATTCACACATGTATTATGTTTCCGGTTAATACAATTCTAGCATGAATAATAAACTTTTATCATGATATAAGGAAATAAATAATAACTTTATTATTGCCTCTAGGGCATATTTCCTTCACCGGGGGCTACTATCGGTGTTCTCAGAATGGGGGTCCCCAGACTTGCCTGCCTGCGGCCCACGGCGTGGCTTTGCTAGCAGGCCTGTACGGCCCATCTTCATCAGCAAGGAATCAAGACCTTCGCGAGGGGCCAAGCCTCACGAGGCGGACGACGCAAGACCTCCTCAGGAGCAGCCTCACCAGGCTGCCTCGCGAGGGGTGGAGAGTTCAAGGCCAGGCAAACCTCGCGAGGTTCTAGTGACGTGAGCCATGACGACCAAGGCAAGGCGGGCGCCAGCGCGCGCAGCGTCCTTGTTTCCTCTTTGGTGCTAAGGGGGCAAGCGCAGGCGCGGAGTACCGAGGCATCAAGCAAAGGTTTCCATATCGGTGCAACGAGACCAAGACCAGCAGGATGGCAAGATGGAGGTCACCATAGAGCCCAAGCTGGCGTCACCACCAGAGCCTTTGGCAGGCGAAGACTGCTTTTGTCAGGATAAGTTGTACTAGTTGTCCCCTTTCAAATTGGTCGTTGTGGGATCCCTTCCTGCTCAATATTTGGGGAGAGGACCAGGGCCTCTATAAATAGGACTAGCCACCACCATAGCTGGGGAGAAGGGAAATCGAATCCACACATGCACAAGAACACCTCAACCTTAGGAGGTTGTTCTTCCCTTTGTACTGTTCATCCTCAGCCCGAGAGGCAATCCACCACCACCACAATGGAGTAGGGTATTACACCACAACGGTGGCCCAAACCGGTATAAATCTTGTGTCATTTGCGTTGCGAGTTCGTCAAGTTAGTTCGTAAGATCTTAGTTGAGTTAGGACGTGGATCGGTAGGGGGAGATCTTCGCGTGCACTCTAGTGTTTGAACCTTAAGGGTTTTTCCGGAACCCGTGATCCGACAGTCATCAATACACGACTGCCAGGCATTCACAATGTCTGCAGTTGTTGGCACGGGTGGTACACCTAGCGGTGCTTCCAGGACGTAATACTTCTATGCAGCAATGAGGATAATCCTGAAGTTACGGACCCAATCCGTGTAATTGCTACCATCATCTTTCAACTTTGCTTTCTCAAGGAATGCCTTAAAATTCAACGGAACAACAGCACGGGCTGTCTACGTACAACAACATAGACATGCAAAATACAATGAGGTACTAAGTTCATGATAAATTAAAGTTCAATTAATCATATTACTTAAGAACTCCCACTTAGATAGACATCCCTCTAATCATCTAAGTGATCACGTGATCCATATCAACTAAACCATGTCCGATCATCATGTGAGATGGAGTAGTTTTCAATGATGAACATCATTATGTTGATCATATCTACTATATGATTCACGCTCGACCTTTCGGTCTCAGTGTTCCGAGGCCATATCTGTATATGCTAGGCTCGTCAAGTTTAACCCGAGTATTCTGCGTGTGCAAAACTGGCTTGCACCCGTTGTATGTGAACGTAGAACTTATCACACCCGATCATCACGTGGTGTCTCGGCACAACGAACTTTCACAACGGTGCATACTCAGGGAGAACACTTATACCTTGAAATTTAGTGAGAGATCATCTTATAATGCTACCGTCGAACTAAGCAAAATAAGATGCATAAAGGATAAACATCACATGCAATCAATATAAGTTATATGATATGGCCATCATCATCTTGTGCCTGTGATCTCCATCTCCAAAGTACCATCATGATCACCATCGTCACCGTCTTGACACCTTGATCTCCATCGAAGCATCGTTGTCGTTACGCCAACTATTGCCTCAACGGCTATCGCTACCGCTTAGTGATAAAGTAAAGCAATTACATGGCAATTGCATTTCATACAATAAAGCGACAACCATATGGCTCCTACCAGTTGCAGATAACTTGTGTTACAAAACATGATCATCTCGTACAATAAAATTTAGCATCATGTCTTGACCATATCACATCACAACATGCCCTGCAAAAACAAGTTAGACGTCCTCTACTTTGTTGTTGCAAGTTTTACGTGGCTGCTACGGGCTGAGCAAGAACCGTTCTTACTGATATGTCCATTTTGCATCATGCTTTTATATCGATATTTATTGCATTATGGGCTGTTATTACAAATTATGTCACAATAATTATGCCTATTCTCTCTTATTTTACAAGGTTTCCATAAAGAGGGAGAGTGTCGGCAGCTGGGATTCTGGGCTGGAAAAGGAGCAAATATTAGAGACCTATTCTGCACAGCTCCAAAAGTCCTGAAACTTCACGGAAGACGTTTTCAGAATATATAAAAAATACTCAGCGGAAGAAATTCACCAGGGGGGTCACACCCTGCCCACGAGGGTGGGGGGCGCGCCCTACCCCCTGGGCACGCCCCCCTACCTCGTGGGCCCCCTGGTGGCCCTCTGGTGGCCATCTTCTGCTATATGAAGTCTTTAGATGGGAAAAAAAAATAAGAAGCCATCTTCTTGGACGAAACTCCACCGCCACAAGGCAGAACCAATCTAGGGCTTTGGCAGAGCTGTTCTGCCGGCGAAACTTCCCTCCCATAGGGGGAAATCATCGCCATCGTCAGCACAAACACTCCTCTCATCGGGAGAGGGCAATCTCCATCAACATCTTCATCAGCACCATCTCCTCTCAAAACCCTAGTTCATCTCTTGTATCCAATTCTTGTCTCCAAGTCCGGGATTGGTGCTAGTATGTTCTAGTAGTGTTAATTACTCCTTGTAGTTGATGCTAGTTGGTTTATTTGGTGGAAGATCATATGTTCAGATCCTATATGAATATTAATATCCCTCTGATTATGAACATGTTTATGCTTTGTGAGTAGTTACGTTTGTTCCTGAGGACATGGGAGAAGTCTTGCTATTAGTAGTCATGTGAATTTCGTATTCGTTCGATATTTTGATGAGATGTATGTTGTCTCTCCTCTAGTGGTGTTATGTGAACGTCGACTACATGACACTTCACCATTGTTTGGGCCTAGAGGAAGGCATTGGGGAGTAATAAGTAGATGATGGGTTGCTAGATTGACATAAGCTTAAACCCTAGTTCATGTGTTGCTTCGTAAGGGGCTGATTTGGATCCATATGTTTCATGCTATGGTTAGGTTTACCTTAATACTTTTGTTGTAGTTGCGGATGCTTGCAATAGAGGTTAATCATAAGTGGGATGCTTGTCCAACTAAGGACAGTACCCAAGCACCGGTCCACCCACATATCAGATTATCAAAGTACCAAACGCGAATCATATGAGCATGGTGAAAACTAGCTTGATGATATTCCCATGTGTCCTCGGGAGCGCTTTTCTCTATATAAGAGTTTTTTCAGGCTTGTCCTTTGCTACCAAAATGATTGGTCCACCTTGCTGCACCTTATTTACTTTTGTTACCACTTATTTCAGTACTTGCATAGAATACCTTGCTGGAAACCGCTTATCATTTCCTTCTGCTCCTCATTGGATTCGACACTCTTACTTATCGAAAGGACTATGATAGATCCCCTATACTTGTGGGTCATCAAGACTCTTTTCTGGCGCCGTTGCCGGGGAGTGAAGCGCCTTTGGTAGGTGGAATTTGGTAAGGAAAAATTTATATAGTGTGCTGAAATTTACTGTCACTTGTTACTATGGAAAGTAATCCTCTGAGGGGCTTGTTCGTGGTATCTTCACCCTGACCAGTAGAGCAAAGAGTTACTCCTCAACCTACTGAACCTACTGAAAATGAAAATGTTTGCTTTGAAATTCCTTCGGGTATGATAGAAAAACTGCTAGCTAATCCCTTTTTAGGAGATGGAACAAAACATCCTGATGAGCATCTAATATATGTGGATGAAGTTTGTGGATTATTTAAGCTTGCAGGTGTACCCGGAGATGTTATTAAGAAGAAGGTCTTCCCTTTATCTTTGAAGGGAGATGCATCAACATGGTATAGGCTATGTGATGATATGGGGTCTTGGAATTACAAACGATTGAAATTGGAATTTCATTAGAAGTTTTATCATATGCATCTTGTTCATCGTGATCGCAATTATATATATAATTTTTGGCCTCGCAAAGGAGAAAGCATCGCTCAAGCTTGGGGGAGGCTTAAATCAATGTTATATTCATGCCCCAATCATGAGCTCTGAAGAGAAATGATTATTCAAAAAAATTTATGCTCGGCTTTCTGATAACAATCGCACCATGCTTGATACTTCTTGTGCTGGCTCTTTTATGATGAAGACTATTGAATTCAAATGGGATTTATTGGAAATAATTAAACGCAACTCTGAAGATTGGGACCTCGACAAACGTAAGGAGTCAGGTATGACACCTAGTTTTGATTGTGTTAAATCTTTTATGGATACCGATATTTTCCGTAAATTTAGCACTAAATATGGACTTGACTCTAAGATAGTTGCTTCTTTCTGTGAATCTTTTGCTACTTATGTTGATCTCCCCAAGGAGAAGTGGTTTAAATATCATCCTCCCATAGAAGTAAAAGTAGCTGCACCTATTAAAGTTGAAGAAAAGATTGTCACTTATAATGATCCTATTGTTCCTACTTCTTATGTTGAGAAACCACCTTTTCCTATTAGGATAAAAGATCATGCTAAAGCTTCAACTGTGGCTCGAAGAAGCAATATTAAAACTTATACACCTCATGAGCAAATTAAAGTTGAACCTGATATTGCTATTGTTAAAGATCTCTTGTCTGATAATACTGATGGGCATGTTATTCATTTCCTTGATGAGACTGCTAGAATTGGTAAACCTTGTGCTAAAGATAAAAACAGACCAGTGGTAGGCATGCCTGTTATTTCCGTTAAAATAGGAGATCATTGTTATCATGGCTTATGTGATATGAGTGCTAGTGCTAGCGCAATACCTTATTCCTTATACAAAGAAATTATGCATGATATTGCACCTGCTGAGATAGAAGATATTGATGTCACAATTAAACTTGCCAATAGAGATACTATTTCACAAATGGGAATTGTTAGAGATGTTGAAGTCTTGTGTGGGAGAACTAAATATCCTGCTGATTTATATTTGGTAGACCCTTCCTGTACACTGTTAATGCTACCATAGATTGCAAAAGGGATGTTGTTAGTATCAATTTAGATAATATGTCTCATGAATTTAATTTATCTAAATTTAGTAGACAACATCGTGAAGAAGAATTACCTAGTAAGGATAAAATTATTGGTCTTGCTTCTATTGCTGTACCTCCTAGTGATCCTTTAGAACAATATTTGCTAGACCATGAGAATGGTATGTTTATGAATGAAAGAAGGGAAATAGATGAAGTATTCCTTAAACAGGAACCTATTCTGAAAAACAATTTACCTGTTGAAATCCTAGGGGATCCTCCTCCACCCAAGGGTGATCCCGTGTTTGAGCTTAAACCGTTACCTAATACTCTTAAATATGCTTATCTTGAAGAGAAAAAGATATATCCTGTTATTATTAGTGCTAACCTTTCAGAGCATGAGGAAGAGAGATTATTGAAAACTCTAAAGAAGCACCGTGCTGCTATTGGGTATACTCTTGATGATCTTAAGGGCATTAGTCCCACTCTATGTCAAACTTAAAATTAATTTTGAAGAAGATGCTAAACCAGTTCGTGATCATCAACGATGGCGGAATCCTAAAATGAAAGAAGTGGTAAGAAAGGAAATACTAAAGCTCCTTGAGGCAGGTATAATCTATCCTGTTGCTGATAGTCAGTGGGTAAGTCTTGTCCATTGTGTCCCTAAGAAGGGAGGTATTACTGTCATTCCTAATGATAAAGATTAATTGATCCCTCAAAGAATTATTACAGGTTATAGGATGGTAATTGATTTCCGCAAATTAAATAAGGCAACTAAAAAGGACATTACCCCTTACCTTTTATTGATCAAATGCTAGAAAGACTATCCAAACATACACATTTTTGCTTTCTAGATGGTTATTCTGGTTTCTCTCAAATACCTGTGTCAGCCAAAGATCAATCAAAGACTACTTTTACTTGCCATTTTGGTACTTTTGCTTATAGACGTATGCCTTTTGGTTTATGTAATGCACCTGCTACCTTTCAAAGATGCATGATGGCTATATTCTCTGACTTTTGTGAAAAGATTTGTGAGGTTTTCATGGACGATTTCTCCATCTATGGATCTTCTTTTGATGATTGCTTGAGCAACCTTGATCGAGTTTTGCAGAGATGTGAAGAAACTAATCTTGTCTTGAATTGGGAAAAGTGCCACTTTATGGTTAATGATGGTATTGTCTTGGGGCATAAAGTTTCTGAAAGAGGTATTGAGGTTGATAAAGCCAAGGTTGATGCTATTGAGAAGATGCCATGTCCCAAGGACATCAAAGGTATAAGAAGTTTCCTTGGTCACGCCGGATTTTATAGGAGGTTCATTAAGGACTTCTCAAAAAATTCTCGGTCTCTGACTAATTTATTACAAAAAGATATACCATTTGTTTTTTATGATGATTGTGTAGAAGCATTTGAAATACTTAAGAAAGCATTGATCTGTGCACCTATTGTTTAGCCACCTGATTGGAATTTACCTTTTGAAATTATGTGTGATGCTAGTGATTATGTTGTAGGTGCTGTTCTAGGGCAAAGAGTTGATAAGAAATTAAATGTTATTCAATATGCTAGTAAAACCCTAGACAATGCTCAAAGAAATTATGCTACCACTGAAAAAGAATTCTTAGCAGTTGTATTTGCTTGTGATAAGTTCAGACCTTATATTGTTGATTCTAAAGTAACTATTCACACTGATCATGATGCTATTAAATATCTTATGGAAAAGAAAGATGCTAAACCTAGACTTATTAGATGGGTTCTCTTGCTACAAGAATTTGATTTACATATTGTTGATAGAAAGGGAGCTGAGAACCCCGTTGCAGACAACTTGTCTAGGTTAGAAAATGTGCTTGATGACCCACTACCTATTGATGATAGCTTTCCTGATGAGAAATTAAATGTCATAAATACTTCTCATACTGCTCCATGGTATGCTGATTATGCTCACTACATTGTTGTTAAGTTTATACCACCTAGTTTCACATACCAGCAAAAGAAAAAATTTACTATGATTTGAGGCATTACTTTTGGGATGACCCACATCTTTATAAAGAAGGAGTAGATGGTGTTATTAGATGTTGTGTACCTGAGCATGAACAGGGATAGATCCTACACAAGTGTCACTCCGAAGCTTATGGAGGACACCATGCTGGAGATAGAACTGCACATAAGGTATTGCAATCTGGTTTTTATTGGCCTACTCTCTTCAAGGATGCCCGTAAGTTTGTCTTATCTTGTGATGAATGTCAAAGAATTGGTAATATTAGTAGACGTCAAGAAATGCCTATGAACTATTCACTCGTTATTGAACTATTTGACGTTTGGGGAAGGCCCGGCCGGCTTTATAAGCCGGGGAAGGCCCAGCCGGACCCCCTCGAACCCTAGCCGCCCTAGCCGCCCCGTCGCCGCCGCTGGACCGCCGCCCTGCCGGACCGCCACCCCGCCACTTGCCGGAGGTAGACCTCGCCGCCGCTGGTTTTTCTCGAAAAACCGTTTGGTTTTTCTGTCGGTTTTTCGTTCGGTTTTTTTTTAGTTTTGTTTTTTTATATAGATCCGTTTTTCTGGTTTATTTAATTAGCAAGCGTTCGCTCGTTCATTCGTTTTAACGAACACGTTCATCGTTTAGATCCAGATAATGAACGTTCGTTCGTTAATCTGTTCGTCGCTTTCTTTTTTCTCGGATTAAATCTGCGATTTTTCTGATCGCGATTCCTGATCCGATTTTCGTTTTAGTATAACTTTTCGCTCGTTTATCGGAATTAGGCGGTTCAAGCGCCTGGAGTTTCGTCTCGAAACCCTCTTTCCGTTTAACCAACTCAAACAAGTTTTTGCCACTATAAAAATTGCCCTAGATCCAGAATAGTAAACGAAGCTTGTTTCTTTTGCCGTTTGTCTTTCGTTGCTTCGTTCGATTTGATTCTTTTTGCCAACCGGAGTTCTTAAGTTGAACTTTCTGGTTAGATCTCTTATTCGAGTTTTACTTGTGCATTAGATGAGTAATTATTGTATGCTTGTTTGTTTGCAATAGAGTACCCGGAGTGCGCCGCTTGCTACTTCGAATCGCTAGGTTTTGCGGATCATCAGCAAGGCAAGTAACACTTTGATCATACTTCCACTTACCCAGTTTTATTGCATTAGATCAATCCTCACACATTGCATGTTTAGGATCTAATTAAATTGTGGGTTTGGGAAGTAGTTGAGGTAGTACCTATTACCTGTTTATTATCAAACCTTTGGGAGTTACTTCTATGTTTGCTTATTATGCTATGCTATGCTAGTAGACGTGGATTGGGTGAGTGTATCCATGACAGATGTGAGATTGTAAAATTAATGGTTTATCTAAGGTGGCAACTTAAATACACATCTGGGTGGATTGACGCACCTGGGTATTCCAGCGATTGCCTGTTTTTCTTTTGGGCCGCCACCTAGGCTCAAAGGGATCATGAGATTATTCATGCTAGAAACTTCCATGTGCAGCCACAAGCTACTATGGGCTCTAGCATAGTTGACTAAGTCGTGCGAACTCTTACAGTGGTAGACTAGCAGATGTAGGGGAAAGTAGGTGTAATGGTCTACCCGATCGTAAGGTGCTAGCGCTTCTGAAAGACTATGTCTCGGTCATCCGTTTCTCAAACACCATGCAGTGCGGGAAATCCAACAGAGCAGATCAAGTCTTGTGGGGAAAAGTGTGCAAACCTCTGCAGAGTGTATAAACTAATCATGGTTAGCCGTGTCCCCGGTTATGGACATCTTGAGTATCTAGTACCTGGATTATCATGTGAATCTCATCATGTTACTCTAAATTAATTTTGTTGGGTTTTGTTTAATGATGTTGCTTAATTGGGATTGAGAATGCTGTCAACCATTCTCAATGTTTAACAACTACCATGATAGTTAATTAAAATTTATTCCTTTGCAGTAGGGAAAAATTGGCTTTTCGCAAAACTGTAACCATAGAGCTTTCCACCAGCCAAATATGCATATAGTATAGCCTATAGCTTTCATTACTCTCTATGTGTTACATTGCCAGCCTATTCCATGTGCTGACCCGTTTCGGGCTGCAACGTTCATGTTGCAGACTTTTCAGACGAGGAGTAAGGTGCTTTTAGGTCGTGGTTCTATACTCAGTGATGCCGTTGGAGTTGATGGACTCACTTATCTTCAAAGCCTTCTGTTGTTATCGTTATTAGATGGCCTTAAGCCATATTTATTGTAATAAGTTCTCTTTTGAGACACTCGATGTAATAAGTGTGTGATTGCTACTCAGTTATAAATCCTTCAAGTACTGTGTGGTGTCAGCATTACTGATCCAGGGATGACACCTGAGCACAGAGATTGGACCATTTGAGGTCTGGTCGCTACAAGATGGTATCAGAGCACATGCTGACTGTAGGACACGACCACTAAGCTAAAGCCCTAGATCACTACTCACTCTCTTCTCATTCTGACTTCTCATCTTTTCTACTCTTTTAGGATGGCGGATGCAAGGAACAAGTTCATGCAACCGGATGAAGATACACCCTTTGGACGACACTTGAAGGAAGTCACTAGATACCTGAACATAGGAGTACCAAGCTTCACCGGGACTTACAACGCCACTTTACCTGAAGAAGAGCGCTGGATGATTCAAGTACAAGTTCCAGGAAGGATGTTAATGCCAGTCACTGAGCCCATAGAGTTTTCTTTTCATGCACCAACTTGGAATCTAGGGAAGAGCATGGCAGCTCACATCGCCATGGGACGCATTGGAGAAGTTTACCGCAATGATCTCAAGGATACTATCTACCAGATTTGTGTGCGCCGAGATGAGCACTGGAAGATGATCAGTACCAGGAAGGATAGATCAATTGCAGCTTTTATCCAAGAGTTAAACCAGCACATTCGATGTCAGGAGAACCAGATGTGCGCCGACATGATAGATCTGAAGAAGGCGAGGGCAAGAATCAAGGAACTAGAGGAAGAACTCAAGGCTACACGTGAAGATTATGAAGAGGAAATTGAAGTACTCGTGGATAAGAATGCCGACTTAACAATGAAGATTGGAATATTTATGGGAGGCCCTACACCAGTAGAAGAAGACGAAGAACCCAAGGAGATTCGCCCAGAAGACTACATCATCATCGATGACACCGACTCAGATCTAGATGATAGCGATGATGACTATGTTGATGAAGCTGGAGCAGATATCATGGAGTCTGCAACCGAAGAGTATTTTTAGTAGACCACCCCATCAGTAGTAGTAGTCCACCATGTAAATATAGTAGTCCGAGCACTTTTGCGATAGCTAGATCGATTGTATGCCCTTGTTTGATTGAATGAAGTGAATTGTTTGCTTTTGCCTCATGAGCATATGGGTAGTGTTTTCTCTCTAGACCCTTCTCTATTCTTAAATCTCATCTTTTCTAAACCCTCAGATGCCTCCGAGACGTGACCCCGGATTTACCTTCCCACCGGAGCTCACCCAGTTGATCCAGCAGCAGAACACATAGATGCAATTGCTAGTCCAGAATCAGAATCAGGGGAACAACAACAACAACCCACCACCACCACCACATGTTGATCACTTAGTCCGTTTTCTTAGGCGGAATCCACCAGTGTTTTACAGTAGCACCGAGCCAATAGTAGCAGATGATTGGCTCCGCAATACAGCAAGGAAGTTGACCATGGCAGGATGCACAGATGTGGAAAAGGTGAAGTTTGCCGCACATCAGCTTGAAGGACCCGCGGCATCATGGTGGGAGAATTTCACAGCCACTTTCCCTGTCGACAATGTCACGTGGGACCAGTTTCAGCAGGCTTTCCATACTGCCCATGTTTCAACAGGAGCTATAGCCATGAAGAAGTGAGAGTTTCGCAACTTGCACCAAGGAGGACGGATAGTTGGCCAGTATGTGGAGGACTTTAGTAAGCTAGCACGTTATGCCCCAGATGACGTTGCTACGGATGCAGCTAAGCAAGAGAAGTTTTTGGAAGGACTGAATGATGAGTTGAGCATGCAGTTGATGGTGGCAACCTTCAACAACTACCAGGAGTTGGTACATCGTGCTCTCATGATTGAAGGGAAGAAGCAGCAGATTGAGAACCGCAAGAGGAAGTATGGACAAGGGAAGTACAATTCTGGAGCTCAGCAGAAGCCACGTTTTACCCCTAGACCGGGAGGACATTTTCAGCATACCCATGGAGGAGGTAGCTCACACAATCACAACGGCACCAAGAATGGTAATGGGAATGGAGGAAGCAACGGCCAGAACCGCACCAACCCATCAACCCCAGCCAAGAGAGACCTGAGTCAAGTCACTTGCTTTAAATGCCAGAAGACCGGACATTATGCCAATGAATGTCCTGAATCCCAGAATGGAAATGGTAATGGAAGCTCTGGGAAGAAGCCGAACCCTTTCAACAGGGGACAGGTGAACCACGTTAACGTGGAGGAGGTTGAAGAGCAGCCGGATACAGTAATCGGTAAGTTTTTGGTTAAGTCATTTACGGCACTCGTTATTTTCGATACTGGTGCATCGCATTCATACATATCAAGGGGATTTGTGGATAAGTATAACCTGCCCACCAAAGTTCTTAGAACACCTATGTTAGTAAGCTCACCAGGAGCGGAGTATATGGCTAGCCAGGGATGTTTTCAAGTGCCATTGAGTATAGGTAGGCATGTGTTTCCCTCGGATTTGATGATTTTGGAATCACGAGGATTGGATGTAATTCTGGGTATGGATTGGCTGTCGATGTATGGAGGAAACATCGATTGCGTTAGTAAGTCGATTTTTCTTACCACCCCAGAAGGGAGAAGGATCAAGTACGTATCTCGGCATGTGCCGATGAGGACTCAAGTAAATTTTCTAACAGGAGTTGTGCAGGAGGAAGTACCAGTAGTGAAGGATTTCCCTGATGTATTTCCAAAAGAGTTGCCAGGCATGTCACCGGATAGAGATATCGAGTTTTTGATTGAGCTTTTGCCAGGCACAGGGCCAATATCTAAGAGACCATATAGGATGCCCGCAAAGGATTGGGTGGAGATTAAGAAGTAGATTAAGGAGTTACTGGATAAAGGTTATGTTCGCCCAAGTTCTTCGCCTTGGAGATCGCCAGTACTTCTAGTGGAGAAGAACGATGGATCGTTAAGGATGGTTGTTGATTATCGAGGATTGAATGAAGTAACCATCAAGAACAAGTACCCACTACCGACGATCAATGATCTGTTTGATCGATTGCAAGGAGCTAAGGTATTTTCCAAGATCGACCTGCGATCAGGATACCATCAGTTGAAGATTCGAGAACAGGATATACCTAAGATGGCTTTTACCACCAGGTATGGGCTGTACGAGTATACCGTTATGTCATTTGGTCTAACTAACGCACCTGCTTATTTTATGAACATGATGAACAAGGTGTTTATGGAGTTTCTGGATAAGTTTGTCGTAGTGTTCATCGATGATATCCTGGTTTACTCCAAGAATGAAGCGGAGCATAAGGAGAATTTGAGTTTGGTACTTGGTAAGCTCAGAGAACATCAGTTATATGCCAAGTTTAGCAAATGTGAGTTTTGGTTGAAGGAAGTTGGATTTCTCAGACACGTTATATCCGGAGAGGGTATAGCAGTAGATCCCACTAAGGTTGACACTGTGACAAATTGGGAAGCCCCAACAATAGTTGGAGAAATCCGGAGTTTTCTTGGACTTGCAGGATACTACCGGAGATTCATTGAGAATTTCTCGAAGATTGCAAAGCCTATGACGGAGTTGTTGAAAAAGGATACCAAGTTCATATGGACTAAGGAATGTGAGGCCAGTTTCCAGGAGCTGAAGAAACGTTTGGTTACATCACCAGTGTTGATTTTGCCAGATCAAACCAAAGATTATGAGGTGTATTGTGACGCTTCATGTCGAGGACTTGGAGTAGTGCTTATGCAGGAAGGAAGAGTTGTTTCATATGGCTCGCGATAGCTTAAGCCTCATGAGTTGAGTTATGCTACGCATGATTTGGAGTTAGCAGCCATAGTGCATGCATTGAAAACCTGGAGACACTTTCTCATTGGAAACCATTGTGAGGTGTACACGGATCACAAGAGTTTGAAGTATATTTTCACTCAGAAGGAGTTGAATCTCAAACAAAAGCGATGGTTGGAGCTCATCAAGGATTATGATATGAGATTGCATTATCACCCTGGAAAGGCTAACGTAGTAGCTGACGCATTGAGTCGTAAAAGCCATGTCAACACACTAATGACAAGAGATTTACCAAGGGAGTTAGCCGAAAATCTTTGTGAGCTATGTTTGGAGATAGTTCCGAGAGGCTATGTAGCAGCATTGGAGATTCGGTCTACGTTGATGGATAAGATCAGAGAAGCCAAGAAAACCGACAAGGAGATCGCTTCTATTAGGGAGAAAATGAGCAAAGGAAAAGCTAAAGGATTTCGTGAGGACGAACACGATACCTTATGGTTTGAAGACCGCGTTTATGTGCCTAATGACCCAGAGATCAGGAAGTTAATTCTGCAGGAACCCATGATTCACCATACTCTCACCTAGGAAATACCAAGATGTATTTGGATTTGAAGGATACTTTCTGGTGGACCAGAATGAAGAAGGACATTGTGGAGTATGTAGCAGTTTGTGATGTATGTCAGAGAGTAAAGGCAGAGCATCAGAAGCCAGCAGGATTGCTACAGCCATTGCCGATACCCGAATGGAAGTGGGATAAGCTAGGCATGGATTTTATTACGGGTTTACCCAGAACTCGTTCAGGCTATGACTCGATTTGGCTTGTAGTCGATCGTTTGACAAAGGTAGCTCACTTCATTCCAGTGAAGACTACCTATACCAGTGCAAAGTTAGCAAAGATATACATGACCAGAATCGTATGTCTGCATGGAGTTCCAAGGAGCATTGTATCAGATAGAGGAACCCAGTTTACCTCAAAGTTCTGGAATCAGTTGCATGAAACTTTGGGTACCAAGCTAGAATTCAGTACAGCTTTCCATCCGCAGACAGATGGACAGACCGAGAGAGTCAATCAAATTTTGGAGGATATGCTGAGAGCTTGTGCGCTAGATTACGGATCTAGTTGGGACGAGAATTTGCCATACGCAGAGTTCTCTTATAACAACAGTTATCAATCCAGTTTGAAGATGGCCCCTTTCGAAGCCTTGTACGGAAGGAGGTGCAGGACCCCATTGTCGTGGGATGAAGTTGGAGACCGTCAGTTGTTTGGACCAAATCTGATAAAGGAGTCTGAACAGAAAGTAAAATTGATTCGCGACAGGCTCAAGGTAGCCCAATCCAGGCAGAAGAGCTACGAGATTCTAAACTCAAGGAGACAGTTTTCAAAGTTGGAGACCGAGTTTATCTTCGAGTATCTCCACTTCCAGGAGTTAAGCGCTTTGGAGTTAAGGGAAAGTTAGCGCCATGTTTTGTAGGACCATACAAGGTTTTGGAGCGTATGGGAGAAGTGGCCTACAAATTGGAATTGCCTGAAGGATTGTCAGGAGTTCACAACGTGTTCCACGTTTCCCAGATGAAGAAGTGCCACGCGGAGATGGCTGATATACCGTTGAGAGACACAGTGCCGCTGGAAGCAATTCAGTTGGACAGTGATTTGACCTATGAGGAGAAACCAGTCAAGATTCTTGAGTATGCCAACCAAGTAACCCATAGCAAGGTTATCAAGTTTTGCAAAGTTCAGTGGAGCCACAACACGGAGGATGAAGCCACCTGGGAGCGAGAGGAAGAATTGCTGAAGGACCACCCTCACCTATTTTCTAGCCAACCCGAATCTCGAGGGCGAGATTCATCTTAAGGGGGTAGGTTTGTAACATCCCAAATTTTCAATTTGGAATGTTATACACTAGATCATCATTGCATATCATAATTTATTGCATTTTGGCTGATCCTAGAAAATTCTACGCAACTCAAGGACCCTCGGAGAGAGTTGGGGATTTCGTTATTTTCATATTTGAGTTTTCTCAAATTTTGAAAATAGGATCATTTGATTTTATTTATTTTATCTTCAATTATTTCTATTACAAAAATATGAGAGAGGGAATAAAATATTGCGGATTTAATAAGAAAATCAAATAAGATTTTATTTTGGTTTTATTTCCTATTTTATTTGAATTTAGGAAAAATGCATGTTTTTCAAAATTGCATTTTGGCCCCAAATAAATGTTCATCCTGTGCTGCTTGATTTTAGAAGCCGGGGAAAATTTATTTCAGGAGTTTTTTGAGTCCGTTTAGTATTCCTTTTGTTTTTTTCTGAGCGTAACTATTTAAAAAAACAAACCGACCTAACGGGGCGTGTCCGACCCGGACACTAGGCCCGGCCAGCTTTATAAGCCAGGGAAGGCCCAGCCGGACCCCCCCCCCCGAACCCTAGCCGCCTTTGCCGCTGCCACCCGCCGGACCGCCGCCCCGCCACTCGCCGGAGGTAGACCTCACCGCCGCCGGTTTTTCTCGAAAAACCGTTTGGTTTTTTTAGTTTCGTTTTTTTATATAGATCGGTTTTTCCGGTTTATTTAATATGCGAGCGTTCGCTTGTTCGTTTGTTTTAACGAACATGTTCATTGTTTAGATCCAGATAATGAACGTTTGTTCGTTAATCTGTTCGTCGTTTTCTTTTTTCTCGGATTAAATCCACGATTTTTCTGATCGCGATTCCTGATCCGATTTTCGTTTTAGTATAACTTTTTGCTCGTTTATCAGAATCAGGCGGTTCAAGTGCCTAGAGTTTCGTCTCGAAACCCTCTTTCCATTTAACCAACTCAAACAAGTTTTTGCCACTATAAAAATTGACCTAGATCCAGAATAGTAAATGAAGCCTGTTTCTTTTGCCGTTTGTCTTTCGTTGCTTCATTCGATTTGATTCTTTTTGCCAACCGGAGTTCTTAAGTTGAACTTTCTGGTTAGATCTCTTATTCGAGTTTTACCTGTGCATTAGATGAGTACTTATTGTATGCTTGTTTGTTTGCGATAGAGTACCCGGAGTGCGCCGCTTGGTACTTTGAATCGCTAGGTTTTGCGGATCATCAGCAAGGCAAGTAACACTTTGATCATACTTCCAATTACCCAGTTTTATTGCATTAGATCAATCCTCACACATTGCATGTTTAGGATCTAATTAAATTGTGGGTTTGGGAAGTATTTGAGGTAGTGCCTATTACCTGTTTATTACCAAACCTTTGGGAGTTACTTCTACATTTGCTTATTATGCTATGCTATGCTAGTAGACGTGGATTGGGTGAGTGTATCCATGACATATGTGAGATTGTTAAATTAATGGTTTATCTAAAGTGGCAACTAAAATACACATCTGGGTGGATTGAGGCATCTGGGTATTCCAGCGATTGCCTGTTTTTCTTTTGGACCGCCACCCAGGCTCAAAGGGATCATGAGATTATTAATGCTAGACACTACAAGAAATATGTCAACTTGTGACCACCACTATTGGTCACTAAAAGATCATGGTTTTTCATTTCCGACCTTTTGTGACCAAAAACAGAAGGTCAAAAGCTGGCAGTCATAAACTGACTATAGCGACCTTTCTTCTGGAATGGTCGAAGACGTTTATGACCAAAATACGTCTACTGTGGCGTTTTGGTCACTATCAACCTCCCCAGGCCACGTAGGCATCCAGCGTGGCAATCTGACATGGCACAAGATTCAGCCCGGTCCAATTCAATTTTCTACATTGGCCTAGCCCAACAATTCGGCCTATTTGTGTTTTTTTCTCATATTAATTTTGGCTAGGTAGATGGGTCAAGCCCAACAATTAAGCCTTCTCATTTTTGGGTCGTGGCCTTTTCCGCTAGAAAGTTTTAGTTTTTTTGTAATATAAAAAGGGTCCACTAGTCAAATGGGTCCCAGATGTCAGGTTCAGGTACGTGGGTCCCAGCTAGCAAGTTTATATTCTTCATATTTCAATTTAACAGTAAATAAATAACCAGTATTTAAATTGGCACAAACAAAACACACACATAATACTCCAAATATTATCAGCCAGATTCAGTACAGAGCTCCTATTGTACAAATAACATATACTTTACAATCTCTACACATAATAAGCTCATACAAGCTCTACAAGCTCTACACGTGATACGGTGCCCTGGTGTTAACCCTGTAGCTCTACAAGTGTCTTCAATCTTCTTCAACATGTAGCTCCTTCGGTAACGAGCACAAACTGGGCACCTGCATCATCACAGGAAGGCAATTTTAGATCATAAAAACGAATGTTCCAAGCACAGTTTAGAGAAAAGAACCAAGTAAATTTGCCCTCGATCATACAAACAAAGTTTAGAGAAAACCAAACATGAACAAGCACTTATTATGCAGTTTTTAAAGTTTTTAATACATTTATTTTCTATTAGCAAAACTGAATATGCTACTTCCTGATTCATGGCTGCATAGTTCAGCTAGCTACACCAGTTTGCTCTCATGCAAAAATTAGAAAGAAAAAAAAGAACAACAAATAAGTCAACACTAATCTCTCTAACACATACAGTAACTTGCTGATATAACTTGTATAACTTGTATATTTGTCGACGGAAAACAGGATGCAAAATCATGTTTCAGTCCAGATCAATCTATCATGAAAAAACATGTATAACTCCCACTAGAATTTTTTAATGCAGTTGTGAATTATCCTGAAAACTTGTGCACTTAATGATGGTTAGATCCATCTTACAGAATAGTCAGCTTCCAATATAAGTTAGGTACAGAACAGAATGTATAAGCACGAAGTAAGATAGGCCATGCATCAAACACAGAAATAATTTTACTAGGCAGCAGCATAGTAAGTTGGTTTTTACTAGGTAGCGGCATAGTAAGTTGTGACATTTAAAAAAACCAGTAAGAAAACCAGCGGCGGCTACTCCAGCCCGCTGCTGTCCTCCTGGACACCGCCGCTGTATATTTAGCTAGCAATCATCAGCAGCAAGTACAGAGTAAACTGGGACTTTGTTGTAGCTACAGAAACTGAAACAACACACACATCATGGAATTTCATATCATAGCCAACAAATATTTTACCAGAACACAGGGTGTTCTTCTCTGTATTTTAGAAACATGCAAACAAAGGTTTTAGTAAAAATAAACAAGTGGAGTAGACAAATTATCAGCAAGAAATCAATGGCCAAATGAGCACCACCACAACAAATCGGCACTAACACTTGGTCATCGACGCGATGCGCAAGCAAAGAACCAGCTCGCACACGCAAGATGATGATTGCATACATACAAATCATGTGCTGGCAGAAAAAAATCCAAGCATGAGCTCATCTTCTCTCTCTGTTTGGTAACTAACAACCTAAATAAAATAAAATAAAAACATGACTTGTTCATACAGATCCCTCTAAATTTCCTTGGGACAAGTGCATCACATATTCGTCAACTTAGCAGCAGAAGTAGTGAGCACGGGAAGAGGGGGACGGAGATGGAGGAGCTACCTGCCGCGATCGCAATGGAAGCAGAGGAGCAGACCCCTCCTGCCCCTCCCCCACAAGCAGGACAGAGCTGCCGGCTGGGCACGTCCCTACTCCTCTGCCTCCTCGAGCAGGAGACCCCCTTCCCCTACTGCTACTTCACGTGCCGCATCACTAGTCACCTCCTCATGCAAGAAGTACACAATAAATAGACAGACGGTCAGTGAGGTACATTTTCACAGCAACAGAAGCTTAGAATAAATAGAAATGCACACTCAAATGAAGTCACTAAGATACTTATGTCCACCACATGGTGTAGAATTATGTGGTATATAATTGCAACACATGAACCAAAAGAGGAATAACATCATCACCAAGAGTTTCTGAAAGTGCAACTATCCCTAGGTGGTTTTGGTAATTCATAACAACATATAGCTCATTGAGCTAATGCTATTCCAAGATGATTATTTTAGGAAAGCTCAATGATTGGCATGGCATGGATGTGAAAGTGGAACCCTCAAAATGCTAAGGACAATGGATTGGCTCAAGCTCAAAAGCTCAAGACTCTTCATTTTATATTTTAGTGATCCAAGATCACATTGAGTCTTTAGGAAAAGCCAATACTATTAAGGAGGGATGAGGTGTTGCTTAATGAGCCTCTTGCTTCATGTGCTTAGTGATATGCTCCAAAACCCTCAACTACTTTCCCATATCCACATATGACCTAAATCCTAAGCCAACTCGGTCCTACCGATTCTTCCTATCCGGCGCCACCGAGTTTCACTTGTCATTAGCCACTGCCAAACCCTAGCAATTCGGTTCTACCGATAAAGATCTCGGTTTCACCGAGATGGGGTTGCAAACTCTCTGTTTCCCTTTCGTAACTTTTCGGTCCCACCGAAAGAGCGAATCGGTCCCACCGAGATTGCAATGTAAACTCAGTGTTTCCCCTTTGTAACTTTTCGGTCTCACCGAGTTCCACTCGGTCTCACCGAAAGAGCAAATCGGTCCCATGGAGTTTGCCTGACCAACTCTCTGGTTAGCTAATTACCAAATTCGGTCTCACCGAGTTTGTGTAATCGGTCTCACCGAGATTACGTTATGCCCAAACCCTAACCATATCGGTCCTACCGAGTTGCATGTCAGTCCCACCGAAATTCCTAACGGTCACTAGATTTACTATTTCGGTCAGACTGAGTTTTCTGATTCGGTCCCACCGAGATTGGAAAACTGTGTAATGGTTGGATTTTGTGTGGAGGCTATATATACCACTCCACCTCTTTCTCATTCAGTGAGAGAGCCATCAGAACACACACATCATTCCAACTCATATGTTCTGAGAGAGAACCACCTACTCATGTGTTGAGACCAAGACATTCCATTCCTACCATATGAATCTTGATCTCTAGCCTTCCCAAGTTGCTTTCCACTCAAATCTTCTTTCCACCAAATCCAAATCCTATGAGAGAGAGTTGAGTGTTGGGGAGACTATCATTTGAAGCACAAGAGCAAGGAGTTCATTACCTACACACCATTTGTTACTTCTTGGAGAGTGGTGTCTCCTAGATTGGCTAGGTGTCACTTGGGAGCCTCCGACAAGATTGTGGAGTTGAACCAAGGAGTTTGTAAGGGCAAGGAGATCGCCTACTTCATGAAGATCTACCGCTAGTGAGGCAAGTCCTGTGTGGGCGATGGCCATGGTGGGATAGACAAGGTTGCTTCTTCGTGGACCCTTTGTGGGTGGTTGCTTCTTCGTGGACCCTTCATGGGTGGAGCCCTGTGTGGACTCGCGCAACCGTTGCCCTTGGGTGGAGCCCTGTGTGGACTCGCGCAACCGTTACCCTTCGTGGGTTGAAGTCTCCATCAACGTGGATGTAGGATAGCACCACCTATCCGAACCACAGGAAAAACATCCGTGTCTCCAATAGCGTTTGAATTCTCCAAACCCTTCCCTTCACATTCTCGCAAGTTGCATGCTTTACTTTCCGCTGCCCATAAACTCTTTGCATGCTTGCTTGAGTGATGTGATGATTGCTTGACTTGTCCTAAATTAGCTAAAATCTGCCAAGAACTAAAATTGGGAAAAGGTTAAGTTTTATTTGGTCAAGTAGTCTAATCACCCCCCTCTAGACATACTTTCGATCCTACAAGTGGTATCAGAGCTTTGGTCTCCATTTTCTTGATCTCCATAGATTTTGGTGGTCATAGACTTGGTTTCACAACCTAGGAGAGTATGGCGTCTAGCGAGGGAAATTATCACCGTAGAGGTCCTTACTTTGATGGTACTAATTTTGCTAGTTGGAAGCATAAAATGAAAATGCATATTCTTGGACATAACCCCGCTGTTTGGGCTATTGTGTGTGTTGGTTTGCAAGGTGACTTCTTTGACGGGAGAGAACCAAACCGTGAAGCTACTGCGGATGAGTTGAAGATGTTGCAATACAATGCTCAAGCTTGTGATATTCTCTTCAACGGATTGTGCCCCGAAGAATTCAACAAAATCAGCCGCCTTGAGAATGCAAAGGAAATTTGGGACACTTTGATTGATATGCACGAAGGTACCGACTCCGTCAAGGAATCCAAGTTGGATGTGCTTCAAAGCCAACTTGACAAGTTCAAGATGAAGGATGGTGAAGGTGTCGCTGAAATGTACTCTAGGCTTGCTCTCATCACAAATGAGTTTGCCGGCTTAGGAAGTGAAGAGATGACCGATAGATTCATCATCAAGAAGATCCTAAGAGCCTTGGATGGAAAATATGATACCGTGTGCACATTGATCCAAATGATGCCCAATTACAAAGATCTCAAGCCAACGGAGGTGATTGGAAGAATTGTTGCTCATGAGATGTCACTTAAGGATAAAGAGGAACTTCACAACAAATCAAGTGGTGCCTACAAAGCCTCATGTGAAGCCCCTACATCATCAAGTGAGAAACAAGACTTCAATGAAGAATTGAGCTTAATGGTGAAGAACTTCAACAAGTTCTACAAGAGTAGAAGCAAAGATAGAAGCTCCAAGTCAAGGTCCTACAATGACAAAAGATCTTCTAGTCGAGAGTGAAACTGTTACAATTGTGGAAGACCCGGACACTATTCCAATGAGTGTACGGCTCCCTACAAGAGAAGAGAAGATTCTCCAAAAATAAGAAGCAAAGGATCACCACCAAGAGAGAGAAGGAGTAGAGATGATCGTTATGAACGAAGATACTCATGGAGAAGCAAGGATCCGGAAAGGAAGGAAAATTCATCAAGGAGCTACACAAGATGAAGACATCAAGCTCATGTTGGTGAATGGGTATCTGGCTCCGACTCCGACAGCCACTCCGAGAGAAGTTATCACTCCGACTCCGAAGATACTCAAGATGAAGGTGTTGCCGGTCTAGCACTTGTGTCAACCAACTCCTACGACATATTTGACTCACCAAATGAAGGAATTGGAAGATGCTTCATGGCCAAAGGTCCTAAGGTAACACACCTCGAGTATGTTGATTTCAATAGTGATGAAGATGACTTGTTAGGTGATGATTTGCTTGGTGACAACTCTAGTGATGAATACTATGATGAAAGACCAATTAATCATGCTAATCAAGATAAAACGAATGACAATGATGAGAAGAAGATTGAGGCTCTAACTAAAGAACTAAAAACTCTTAAGTTAGCTCATGACACTATCTTCGAAGATCATCGAGAACTTTTAAGAGCTCATGAGAAACTACGCTTTGAAAAGCTAAATCTTGAGCAAGAGCATGAGTTCTTAAAGGCAATCAATTATGATCTCCGCAAGAAAAGTTCTTCTTACATTGCCAAGCGTTTACTCTTATCCACTTACATGCCTCAAGTCAAGTCTAACAAGAAAGATTCTTCCTCTAGTAGTAACAATGATCATGCTAAATCCAATATTGTTGCTTCTAGTAGTTCTCTTGATTCCACTAATGATTCTCTTAGCCAAGTTACACTTGAGCAAGAAAATAGCTTATTGAAGGGAATTATAGAGAAAGGAGTGTACAAAAGCCGTGCCGGGAGTAAGCAATTCGAGGAAATTGTGCGCAAACAAGGAATGCACCGGAAGAATCAAGGTGTTGGTTTTGAACAAAAGTTCAATGCCAATGGAGTTGAATGGGAAGAAGATCAATACCCCAAGACAAAGTTTGTCCCTCAACAAGAGAAGTATACTTCTTTCAAGGGGACACAAGCTCAAGATGATCTTCCACCACAAGACTACGAGCAAAAAGGCAAGGACAAGCTTCAAGAGGAAATTGATGCATTTGAAGAAGCTCCTAAGACCTTAGTCAAGTGGATTCCCAAGACTACTTCAAGTTCCACTTCATCAAGTATGACTACAACTCCAAGGATTCCCATCAAGATGATGTGGATCCAAAAGAAGAAGAACTAGAGAGTTCTTGAGGGTGACTCCGCCAACATACTTCACTCTTATCATTTTGGCAAGAACAAGTGCAATCAACTTCCACATCTTGCACTAGTTCAAGGAGTCACAAACCCTCTTGTTGGTAAGACAAGGGACAAGGTAACCTAAAAGTTTTCATGGACATCATCTTTTGTGTGCATCACTCTATGTCTATGGATATCCTTGTTTGTTCCTTGTGGGACTAACCCATGTAGGTATTGAAAGTGCAATTCACTCATATGGATAGCTCCAAGAGATCTACATCAACATTGAGCATCCACATCTTCAATATCTACATGAAGTCATCATCGACAAAAACCAAGGTTAGTTCATCCCTCTTAGGGGGGATATCACATCTAGGGGGAGCTTTACTCTAAGACTTGAGCTAAAGCAACTCTAAAGATGTGAACACAACAATGCTTTATGTAAAAGTGGTAACCCCACTTGAGCTTAAACGATGAGTATGACCTATGATCAAGTGTTCTCACTTGACTCCTAAGTCAATATACTCATATATAGATGACCTAGTCATCACAAATTGCTTGATAGATGCTAGAATTGGTTGTGCATGCCTTGCCACATATTTCATTTGCCATCTTATTGTGTGAGAATGCTGGTTGCATATTTTACTCATTTGAGGACATCCACTTGTTGTTTTGATTGTTCGGCTTTATTTCTTTTTGCCAAGTGGATGGACAAGAATGCCTAAGAACCTCCTCTAGCTATCTATGCTTTTCTCGTCTCAAACTCTATTCATGCTGCATCACAAAATTTGATCAAGTCAGATTCGAACCACTCCGTGTGAGGAGCGCTCGGAGTCCCCGATTCGTCATAGACTTAAACTTCCAAAACCTCTTTATGATTCTCGGTCTAACCGATACTCCACTTTTGGTCCTACCGAGATCATTAAGTTGATCTAGGTTTTCGATCTCAGTGCAACCGATTTGACACTTTCGGTCACACCGAGTTTCAGTAACTGCACGCAGTTATGAATCTCGGTGCCACCTAGTCGTTCCACTCGGTCACACCGACAGGGTCGGGCTATATATAGTCACGGGCAAAATTTGGAAATTTCTCCGAACCCCTTCGCCCGCGCGATAGCCTGTTCTGCCCTCGAGGTCTCCGGATCGTCTTCTCGCCGCCAGCAGCCTCCAGTCGCTGGTCTCCGTCGCCGTCAACGGGAATTCTGCCCCGCCATTGCCACCGTAGCAAGTCCCCGCCGAACTAGGGTATGGACTTGATCTTTGTGCTATTCATCAATCTGATTCCTAGCACATTGTGATCATATTGTTTCTAGCCACGTTTGAGAAACTTCTATCTAGTCAAAACACTCATAGATTAGGTTTGATTCGAAAATTCTAGGTTTAGGTTTCCGCCGAAACTATCTTGGACCCACCGAGTTGAAAAACTCGGTCCCACCGATTTGGCTTATGCCATTGCACAAGTGAGACTCGATCTGACCGAGAATTACTTATCGGTGTGACCGATTTTTGAACTCAGTGAAACCCTAGCAGTCTCGGTGCCACCGAACTGTGACTCGGTCCTACCGAGTTCACTAGTTTAGGTTCCAAAACTGCTTCGGTATCACCGAGTTTGAAAATCGGTAGATCCGAGATGATTTCAGTGGGAAACTAAAACTAAGTTTTGGATCATTCTTCTGCAAAAATCTCTACATTTTGTGATGCTCATCCACTCTATCTCCTCTATAATCTATTCACAGGGTCAGCAGTCAGTTTGCAGCATGTCAGACCAGAGTGACAGCCAAAACTTGTTAGAGCAGCAAGTGCGGTTGAGTGAGGGCACTAGCCCCTCAAGTTCCTCAGATGATGGCAGCAGGAGCACACCCAGCAACCTGCCTAAAGCTGCCACTAGACAAAGGAAGAAGAGAACCTCAGATTCTGAAGATGAGGACTATGTGGCAGAGGAAGAGGCCACTTCCAAGAGAATTGAACCAGCTCAAGGCACTAAGCCAGGTCTGAAAATCAAAAGGCCAGCAGGCAGGCAGCCCATGTCAAAGGCTAGAGCCTCAACTGAGAAGCCCACTTCCCAAGAGCCAGCTGCAGCTGAGGGCAAGAAAAGGAAAGAGAGGGTGAAGAAGACTATGGCTAGAGTGCTTGGCAAAGCTTCCATCATGGAAGAGGAAGAGGAAGAAGAGGCAGCTGCACCAGCGCCCAAGGCACCCAAGCTAATGGGTGATGCCATAAGGTCAGGGGCTACTGCATCTAAGCCCAAAGCTGCCTCCAAGCCAAAACCTAAGTGAAATACAAGGAGCATTCCTGCAGCTGAGAAGAACAAGGCCCTAGTGCCTGAGACTGTTGCTGAGGATGAGGAAGAAAATGTCCTAAGGAAGCTCAAGCCCAAGATCCCAGACCACAACGATGCTCATCCTGTGGCTGAGGATATGAAGCTCAGGAGAGACTCAGGGCTCAGGAAGTGGAGAGAAGCAGATCCATATGCTTCTAGGAGAAGGACTGCAGTGGACTATAGGTGTCATACCAAGGAGCAGCAGGATTTCGATGAGACAGTGCTACTTGACAAGAAGTCAATTGTATGTGACATGAGATGGGTTGACTGGACCTATATCAAGGACAATGAAGAGTACTACCCTGGAGTATTTGACAGCTTTAGTGCGTGTGGAGTTGCAGACTTTGTTGGGCAGAAGCTCACAAAGTGTAACGAGGAGCTAATCATGCAATTCTACTCCACATCACACTTTTATCCGGATGGCAGGATCACATGGATGTCAGAGGGTACAAGGTACCACTCTACCGTTAAGGAATGGGCGAAGCTGATCAATGCCCCAGAGGAGCAAGCAGATGACTTGGACATTTATGCCAAGAAAAAGATGGACCACAACTCCATGTCCAATATGTACAAGGAGATTCCGAATGAAGCACTTGACACGTTCAAGTTTGGCTCAGTGCATTATCTGCTATCAGGATTGCCTACGATCAACTGGATCCTTAGGCACACCCTTCTGCCCAAGTCTGGAGATCACAAGATGATCAAAGGTCACGCGATCAATTTGCTTCATGTCTTTGACGTGCCTCAAAAATTCAAAGTCATGAGCCTCATAGTGGAAACAATCAAAAGGACTGCGGCAGATCAGAAGAGGAGCTGCGGATATGCCCCTCAGATTCAGGAGCTCATCAACTCCAAGATGGGCACGGGCGTATATTTGTTGGATAAGGAACACCTGCCCATCCGTCCAGATTTCGAAGATAATCAAGTTGTTATGACTGAGAATGAACCATCATCTGCCCATGCACAAGCTCAGAAGGAGAAGGCGAAGAAGGAGAAAGCTGCCAGGATGCCTACTCAAGCGGAGGCATCTGATTACTTCTTGGAAACCAAACAAGAGCAGCTTGGTTACCTGATTGCATCCACCCTGCGGATTGAGCAGAGTATAGCCACCCTGACTCAGAACCAGGCGAGTTTAGAGAGGATCATGGAACAGAGGTTCTATGACTTGGACATCAAGGTGACAGAGATATAGACTGCCGTGGAGCAGCTCCAGGAGGACATGAATGAGAGGAGAGGCAGGACCACGACTGATGCTTTTGCAAGGGTGCCACGAGGTCCGAGGTCGTCTGCACTGCCAGTTGCTGACACCAGAGCTACAACGTCTGCACCAGCCACAGCCTCAGTTCCACCAGCTCCAGCATCCACTTCAGCCTCGACTCCGACCACGTCTACCGAAGGCTTCGTCCTTGGAGTGCTCCGGACTCCACCACCACCTGAAGATCAAGCCTGAGCGTCGATCTAGTGCTATGCATTTTCTAGGAACTTTTTTGGTAACTTGTTGCCAAAGGGGGAGAAGATGTATAGATCATAGGCTTCGAGAGAGAGAGTGTTGCTTTTCTCTCTTGCTTTATTTGGTGGTTTTTTGAACTTGTCTGTTTTTGAGTGCTTGAGATACTACGTCATTATTTGTGAGACATTGATGATCATGTGTTTGATCATAAGCTACACTTAATGTTTGCTTAATGCTTGCTTAAATATTATCATTCTATCTATCTTATGTGATCATTCATTATTCTTGGTGATAAGTGCATGTATTTCATTCTTATCATTTTGAGCGCTCCACCAAGATGTATGTGACATGGAAGAGTAACCCATGACTCTAACTCTTTGTGCATTTGCAGTCCAAGGCAAATTTTAAATATGCACAAATTTAGGAGGAGCTCTTACTTATCACATACTTCTCAAAGCGACGATATATTTCATGATTATTATCTTTTGTCGAAGCTTTGATCTATATGTTGTCATCAATTACCAAAAAGGGGGAGATTGAAAGTGCAACTATCCCTAGGTGGTTTTGGTAATTCATAACAACATATAGCTCATTGAGCAAATGCTATTCCAAGATGATTATTTCAGGAAAGCTCAATGATTGGCATGGCATGGATGTGAAAGTGGAACCCTCAAAATGCTAAGGACAAAGGATTGGCTCAAGCTCAAAAGCTCAACACTCTTCATTTTATATTTTAGTGATCCAAGATCACATTGAGTCTTTAGGAAAAGCCAATACTATTAAGGAGGGATGAGGTGTTGCTTAATGAGCCTCTTGCTTCATGTGCTTAGTGATATGCTCCAAAACCCTCAACTACTTTCCCATATCCACATATGACCTAAACCCTAAGCCAAACTCGGTCCTACCGATTCTTCCTATCCGGCGCCACCGAGTTTCACTTGTCATTAGCCACTGCCAAACCCTAGCAATTCGGTTCTACCGATAAAGATCTCGGTCTCACCGAGATGGGGTTGCAAACTCTCTGTTTCCCTTTCATAACTTTTCGGTCCCACCGAAAGAGCGAATCGGTCCCACCGAGATTGCAATGTAAACTCAGTGTTTCCCCTTTGTAACTTTTCGGTCTCACCGAGTTCCACTCGGTCTCACTGAAAGAGCAAATCGGTCCCACGGAGTTTGCCTGACCAACTCTCTGGTTAGCTAATTACCAAATTCGGTCTCACCGAGTTTGTGTAATCGGTCTCACCGAGATTACGTTATGCCCAAACCCTAACCATATCGGTCCTACCGAGTTGCATGTCAGTCCCACCGAAATTGCTAACGGTCACTAGGTTTACAATTTCGGTCAGACCGAGTTTTCTGATTCGGTCCCACCGAGATTGGAAAACTGTGTAACGGTTGGATTTTGTGTGGAGGCTATATATACCCCTCCACCTCTTTCTCATTCGGTGAGAGAGCCATCAGAACACACACATCATTCCAACTCATATGTTCTGAGAGAGAACCACCTACTCATGTGTTGAGACCAAGACATTCCATTCCTACCATATGAATCTTGATCTCTAGCCTTCCCAAGTTGCTTTCCACTCAAATCTTCTTTCCACCAAATCCAAATCCTATGAGAGAGAGTTGAGTGTTGGGGAGACTATCATTTGAAGCACAAGAGCAAGGAGTTCATTACCTACACACCATTTGTTACTTCTTGGAGAGTGGTGTCTCCTAGATTGTCTAGGTGTCACTTGGGAGCCTCCGACAAGATTGTGGAGTTGAACCAAGGAGTTTGTAAGGGCAAGGAGATCGCCTACTTCGTGAAGATCTACCGCTAGTGAGGCAAGTCCTGTGTGGGCGATGGCCATGGTGGGATAGACAAGGTTGCTTCTTCGTGGACCCTTTGTGGGTGGTTGCTTCTTCGTGGACCCTTCGTGGGTGGAGCCCTATGTGGACTCGCGCAACCGTTGCCCTTGGGTGGAGCCCTGTGTGGACTCGCGCAACCGTTACCCTTCGTGGGTTGAAGTCTCCATCAACGTGGATGTAGGATAGCACCACCTATCCGAACCACGGGAAAAACATCCGTGTCTCCAATAGCGTTTGAATTCTCCAAACCCTTCCCTTTACATTCTCGCAAGTTGCATGCTTTACTTTCCGCTGCCCATAAACTCTTTGCATGCTTGCTTGAGTGATGTGATGATTGCTTGACTTGTCCTAAATTAGCTAAAATCTGCCAAGAACTAAAATTGGGAAAAGGTTAAGTTTTATTTGGTCAAGTAGTCTAATCACCCCCTCTAGACATACTTTTGATCCTACAGTTTCTGATGATAAGCATAGCTCCCTACAAAAAAGAACTAAGGGCATAGTGACTAAAGCATGGCTAAATATGAGTCCTGTTGACAGTCTACAGAACAACATAGCATCATTCACAAGCAAAGTATAGGATGCAAACATCAAGTAGTGCCATAATTCCCATCACAGTCATACATTTAATTCATTAAAGGCTACAGATTCATATAATTTATTAAAGGCTACCGGTAAAAAATAGGTAGATCTATTTCTTCTCTTTGATTTATGCTAGCAGAGATGTAGCAGGCAGGAAGGCAAGAAGCAATCACATATGCATGTATCTATGAAGCAGATCATGAAAAGAGCAACATCTAGTTAACTTGATTGCCTTGCAGATGACACACAAGATGAAGAGCACTTGGACAGAAAGAAATACGTTTAAAAATAGAGAGAAAGAGGCAATCTGCCACATACAAGATTTTAATTTAAAAATAGAGAGAAAGAGCTGCGGTCCACAAAGTTTCTACAAAAGTTTTTATGGACAAATCCTTATTACAAGTTGCATGCATGCGAGAAAGGAAGCTGATAGTGTTTGCATCGTACATCGTCCCGCAAGAGAGCATTCGGTGAATAGGGTTACTAATTGCCCCTCAACCCATACTGCTTGCTGTTATACATACACAAGAGACAACAAGTTGTTCAAGTGTTCACTCTAGGAATGTTTTCTAAATAATTGTATAAATGAAGGCTACTTATCACCGATGAACAGTGCACTAGAGGAAAATTGGTGATTATCATTTTGTAATTAGATTGTAATAACCATCGAGTTTCCAGTAACACTCAAAGATGAAAGCTTGGAAACTCTTCTCTAACTACTGGATTAACAGAGCTTGCAAGCATTCTGTCAAACAGAAGACTGAAGCAAGAAAGTGATCAGTCAAGCTACACACGAATATAAGCCCATGATTATGCTTACTGATCCAGACACGACAAGCTATTCAAGTTTTTTGCTCCAGGAATGCTTCTGCTCTGAATTTTTTTTAAAGGGAGAGCTGCTATTACGTCCGTAGTACTGAACAAATAGCAGGTTTGCAGTGTCTGTACTAGACTAGAAAGAGGAACAATGGCTGGTAGAGCACCCAATCAAATTTGGACTTGAGATTGTCAGTTTTTAGTAAGACCACTCTTGTTAGTTTTCAAGAACATGAGACCACTAGCAGCAGCTAGCAAGTGCAAGTGATTAGCAGCAGCTTGCGGGCATTCTGTCGAACAGAAGCTTGATAGACCACAAAGAACAGGGCTCGATGGCCGGGCATGGACAGAAAGAGCACTGGAGAAAACAAAGGAGGGGAAGGTAGTGGCTCACCTACATCCACAGAGTCGAACTGAGCGGGCCTGAGTAGCACAAGGAAGAATAGAGAGGAGGGAGCTCGGGGACCAGCAGAGGCACGTCCATCTTGTCCCCCCGAGTTCCAGGGACGATTGATCTTGGTGAGGCCCGGATCTGGACCCCTCCTCCGGCACGGCACGTCCCGGGCGAGCGGCTTCAGAGGGCACCGACCGCACAGCCGCGTCGTCGTCGTCGACCACACAACAACGGAAGAAGCAGACGGAGCCGTGGTCTCCTACTAGGCTGTGCACCTGCGCGCATGCATTAGGGAGGGGAGGAAGGAAACCGCATCAGCAAAATCAAACCAAGCAACAGAGAGAGACCAGGAGGAGGAGAGAGAGGCAGACCTTGCATGGCGTCAAGCACGGTGAGGAAGGTGGCGAGCAGTGCGAGGAGGCGGCGGCTGTGCTCCCCGTCCTCGGCCTGGTAGAACTCGCAGTGGAGTCCATGGAGGCAACACGTGCTGGGCCTGGGCGTTGGGCCGATGGGATCGAGGCGTGCGGGCATGGAGGGAGGAGGATTCGTCAGGGGACCGAGCCCTTCCTCTCCATCGTCTCCGGCCACCGTGGGGTGCGGGGTTGGGGCCCGCACGGTGGTGGCACCCTGATCCGGCGATGCAAGAGGCCATGGTGCCGGATGATGCGGGCGATGCAGAGGGACAAAGCAGGGGCGCGGCATCGCACTTGGGAGATTGGGTTTGGGCGGCGACGGTGAGATCTGGATCGGGGAGATGGGGAGAGACAGGCGGCGGTGGGAGAGGGGGAGAGGGGGATTGCGTTGCTGCTAGGGTTTGGTTTGGGCCTCTATGACCTAAGAGGTGAATGATAGACATTGGATCCTTCGGATGCAGACGGTTCAGATCGACTATAGTGGGGTGATCCGTGAGAAGAGCCATGATTGGTTCAGAAATTTTGTGATTTAAAATAGTTTGTAAGTACTAAAACTAGGGGAATTTTGTGAAGCAACTATCAAAATATTTTTCAAAATGGCACAACCAAATTTTTCACTCAAATTAGACCCCATTTTATGGATGATCACCGATTTCCATGCATTTTTTATCTTTCTATATTTTTTTAATCATTTTTCTTGTGGCAAAAATGTTTTTTTGTGAAGAACCTCCCAAATAATTGTTGTAAAATTGGACCAAATCATTTTTCTAAATTACTAGGACATATTTAATGCATAATTGACCAAATGGTTGGGTGTAAAAAGTTTTGATCCACCTCTCGTGAAAAAGACAAATTTCCGCCGATTCAGCCGGAAGCGGGTCAAATTTGAACTGTAGCTGCCTTGTAGTTGCTATTTATTTTTTCCAAAAATCATTTCTAGGTACATAAGTATCTATTTAATCAAAGAAACATCAAAAAATTCCAAGATTCAACCACTATCTAGGAACGGTCATTCCCGCCGTTTTGACCACATTTTGAAACGGGCATAAAAAATTCAAAAAAAATCAAAAAATTGGGAAACCTTCGCATTGTGTCATTATATGTGGCCAAGTTCCTAGGAAAAATAACAAACTTGTAATACGGTAATTATTTTTAAAAAGTATTCTCAGAAACGAGCTATCAGGTGTGGAGATTAGTGGCTTTCAAGCCAAATGATCAATCTTATGGCCACATTCATGGCATAGTTTGTTAAAATGATCTCATATTGTACCCAAGGGTGCATATTGGAATGGAAAAAAATATTGCCTAAGGAAGTTTTCATTTTCTTTGGACGAAAAAACCATTTTCCATTTTTCGAGTGTCCAAAAAGGAGGTTTCTTTGTGAAGAACCTCCCAAATAATTGTTGTAAAATTGTACCAAATCATTTTTCTAAAATACTAGGCCATATTTAATGCACAATTGACCAAATGGTTGGGTGTAAAAAGTTTTGATCCACCTCTCGTGAAAAAGACAAATTTCCACCGATTCAGTTGGAAGCGGGTCAAATTTGAACTGTAGCTGCCTTGTAGTTTGCTATTTATATTTTCCAAAAATTATTTCTAGGTACATAAGTATCTATTTAATTAGATAAACACCAAAAAAATTCCAAGATTCAACCACTAGCTAGGAACGGTCATTCCCGCCGTTTTGACCGCATTTTGAAACGGGCATAAAAAATTCAAAAAAATCAAAAAATTGGGAAACCTTCGCATTGTGTCATTATATGTGGCCAAGTTCCCAGGAAAAATAACAAACTTGTAATACGGTAATTATTTTTAAAAAGTGTTCTCAGAAACGAGCTATTAGGTGTGGAGATCAATGGCTTTCAAGCCAAATGATCAATCTTATGGCCACATTCATGGCATAGTTTGTTAAAATAATCTCATATTGTACCCAAGGGTGCATATTGGAATGGAAAACAATATTGCCTAAGGAAGGTTTCATTTTCTTTCGATGAAAAAACCATTTTCCATTTTTCGAGTGTCCAAAAAGAAGGTTTTTTGTGAAGGACCTCCCAAATAATTGTTGCAAAATTGGACGAAATCATTTTTCTAAAATACTAGGCCATATTTAATGCACAATAGACAAAATGGTTGGGTGTACAAAGTTTTGATCCACCTCTCGTGAAAAAGACAAATTTCCACCGATTCAGTAGGAAGCGGGTCAAATTTGAACTGCAGCTGCATCATAGTTTGCTATTTATTTTTTACAAAAATCATTTCTAGGTACATAAGTACCTATTTAATAAGAGAAACACCAAAAAAATTCCAAGATTCAACCACTAGCTAGGAACGGTCATTCCAGTCATTTTGACCGCATTTTGAAACGGGCATAAAAAATTCAAAAAAAATCAAAAAATTGGGAAACCTTTGCATTGTGTCATTATATGTGGCCAAGTTCCCAAGAAAAATAACAAACTTGTAATACGGCAATTATTTTAAAAAAGTGTTCTCAGAAACGAGCTATCACGTGTGGAGATCAATGGCTTTCAAGCCAAATGATTAATCTTATGGCCACATTCATGGCATAGTTTGTTCAAAATGATCTCATATTGTGCACAAGGGTGCATATTGGAATGGTAAACAATGTTGCCTAAGGAAGTTTTCATTTTCTTTGGACGAAAAAACCATTTTCCATTTTTCGAGTGCCCAAAGGAGGTTTTTTTGTGAAGGACCTCCCAAATAATTGTTGCAAAATTGGACCAAATCATTTTTATAAAATACTAGGCCATATTTAATGCACAATTGACAAAATGGTTGGGTGTAAAAAGTTTTGATCCACCTCTCGTGAAAAAGACAAATTTCCGCCGATTCAGTTGGAAGCGGGTCAAATTTGAACTGCAGCTGTCTCATAGTTTGCTATTTATTTTTTACAAAAATCATTTCTAGGTACATAAGTACCTATTTAATCATAAATACATGGTTTGGTGGCGATACGTCGAGGTTTGGGCGGTGGCCGAGGGCCCCAACTCTAGAGCGCGTAAACTCACATGCCCGCCGCGTGGTCACCGCGTGACCCTTGCATTGCCATGTGTTCTGGGCGGCATATGCATGTCTAGTGGGTTGGGCACTCCCCGTGTAGGTGCTAGGAAGAAAATTACAACATAAGATTCTCACGAGGAGACCGATCGATGCTCAAACATGAATTAGCAGCCAAGTGTTTGATTAGTGGTACGGGAAATGTACATGACTACTGGGCGTGAGTTTTGGCTGAGGATGATCAGTTACTAAGAAGACCGTCTTCACAAATTTTCAGCTCAAAAGGAGGAGCCTAGGTGGTACTTGCTTTGCAAACTACCACACTGGACATAACTACGAATGTTGAAGCTCGGCTCAAAATAATGAATGGATTGAGCTGGTATTTGTTGGAGGATGGTTATTTGGGCATAGGAAAGCACTTTAGAAAATGGATACTATTTGGACATGCCAAAGTGGTACTTCCTTCACAAACTGTTGTTCTGAACAGAATAGGAAAATGAATATTTTTGAATTTTTTTTGAATTATTTTTAAACTAAGCAAGGAAGGTTTTTACATATTTGACGAAGATATGACCCGAAGAATTTATGAGATTTTTTTGGGAATTTTGGGAATGACAGAAATATAGGTTGCTTCACAACCTAGGGCAAAAACTACCACATGGACATGACACATAGGCAAAACTGATGAGGTGGCGCCTAGTCATAGCAACCCACCACAATTTACAAGGCTATGACCATCTATATTGGTCGTTAATAACTAGAAATAAGGCAGCGGACTAGCGCTGTTTGCTTTATGACCATTTCCTATAATGAAATTATGACCTTTTTGACCAAAATGGTCGTTATGGTTTAGGGTTTAGAGTCCCCCAGACAGCTTTTGACCAATTGGTCTAAAATGGTCATAAATTTATGACCAATTCTTCGAGGGTCACTGACAGAAGGTCATAAGTTGACATATTTCTTGTAGTGAGAAACTTCCGTGTGCAGCCACAAGCTACTATGGGCTCTAGCATAGTTGACTAAGTCGTGCGAACTCTTACAGTGGTAGACTAGCAGATGTAGGGGAAAGTAGGTGTAACGGTCTACCCGATCGTAAGGTGCTAGCGCTTCTGAAAGACTATGTCTTGGCCATCCATTTCTCAAACACCATGCAGTGCAGGAAATCCAACGGAGGAGATCGAGTCTTGTGGGGAAAAGTGCGCAAACCTCTACAGAGTGTATAAACTAATCATGGTTAGCCATGTCCCCGGTTATGGACATCTTGAGTATCTAGTACCTGGATTATCATGTGAATCTCATCATGTTACTCTAAATTAATTTTGTTGGGTTTTGTTTAATGATGTTGCTTAATTGGGATTGAGAATGCTGTCAACCATTCTCAATGTTTAACAACTACCATGATAGTTAATTAAAATTTATTCCTTTGCAGTAGGGAAAAATTGGCTTTTCGCAAAACTGTAACCATAGAGCTTTCCACCAGCCAAATATGCATATAGTATAGCCTATATCTTTCATTACTCTCTATGTGTTACATTGCCAGCATATTCCATGTGCTGACCCATTTCGGGCTGCAACGTTCATGTTGTAGACTTTTCAGACGACGAGTAAGGTGCTTTTAGGTCGTGGTTCTATACTCAGTGATGCCGTTGGAGTTGATGGACTCACTTATCTTCCAAGCCTTCCGTTGTTATCGTTATTAGATGGCCTTAAGCCATATTTATTGTAATAAGTTCTCTTTTGAGACACTCGATGTAATAAGTGTGTGATTGCTACTCTGTTGTAAATCCTTCAAGTACTATGTGGTGTCAGCATTACTGATCCAGGGATGACACCTGATCACAGAGATTGGACCGTTTGAGGTCTGGTCGCTACAGTTTTCCTTAGTTCAATCCTTTTGATAATATCTTGATCTAGTAGAATAAAAGTTCTTAGTATGATCTAGTCGTGAGTTTTGCTTTATAATTCCTCTATGTAATCGAGTCCGTGAGCTATATAATAAAGATTAGTGTTGAGTCAAGGGCTTGATTATTTTGCCATGATCCTAAGGGAATAAAAGAAAAGAGAAAGAAATAAAAAGAAACAAAGAGATCATGTGAATCTTATGGAGAGTGATGAGCTCACATAGAAAAAGTATGATGAATAAAAGTTGTTGAGAGTTGACAAACATAGTTTTGGTCATCGTTGCAATTAATAGGAAGTAATAAAGAAAGAGAGGTCTTCACATATAGATATACTATCTTGAACATCTTTTATGATTGCCAGCACTCATTAAAATATGACATGCTAAAGAGTTGATGTTGGACAAGGAAGACAACGTAATGGGTTATGTTTTCTTACATCTGAGATAAATTATATTGTCATGGATCATCCAACATGGTTGAGCTTGCCTTTCCCTCTCATGTTGGCCAAATTCATCGCACCAAGTAGAGATACTACTTGTGCTTCCAAATACCCTTAAACCAGTTTTGCCATGAGAGTCCACCATACCTACCTATGGATTGAGTAAGGTCCTCCATGAAAGTTGTCATCGGTGCAAGCAATAAAAATTACTCTCTAAATATGTATGACTTATTAGTGTGGGAGAAATAAGCTTTATAGGATCGTGTGATACGGAAGAAATAAAAGCGACAGACTGCATAATAAAGGTCCATATCATAAGTGGCAATATAAAGTGACGTTCTTTTGCATTAAGATTTTGTGCATCCAACTACAAAAGCACATGACAACCTCTGCTTCCCTCTGTGAAGGGCTTATCTTTTACTTTTATCCCCTACATTGCATAAGAGTCATGGTGATCTTCACCCTTCTTCTTTTTTTACATTTTATCCTTTGGCAAGCACAGTATGTTGGAAAGATCCTGGTATATATGGCTAATTGGATGTGAGTAACTATTATTGTTGACATTACCCTTGAGGTAAGACGTTGGGAGGCAAAACTATAAGCCCCTATCTTTCTCTGTGTCCGATTAACTCCATACCCATAAGTATTGCGTGAGTGTCAGCAATTGTGAAAGACTATATGATAGTTGAGTATGTGGACTTGCTGAAAAGCTCTTATATGTTGACTCTTTCCTATGTTATGATAAATTGCAATTGCTCCAATGACTGAGATTATAGTTTGTTAGTTGTCAATGAAATTTACGATTCACACTTGAAATTGTGATTGAATTATTACTCTAGCATAAGAAATTATATGACAAGAATTATATAAGTTGCTGTTCTAAGAATGATCATGATGCCCTCATGTCCGTATTTTATTTTTATCGACACCTCTATCTCTAAACATGTGGATATATTTTTCGATTTCGGCTTTCGCTTGAGGACAAGCGAGGTCTAAGCTTGGGGGAGTTGGTACGTCCATTTTGCATCATGCTTTTATATCGATATTTATTTCATTATGGGCTGTTATTACACATTATGTCACAATACTTATGCCTATTCTCTCTTATTTTACAAGGTTTCCATAAAGAGGGATAATGCCGACAGCTGGGATTCTGGGCTAGAAAAGGAGCAAATATTAGAGACCTATTCTACATAGCTCCAAAAGTCCTGAAACTTCACGGAAGACGTTTTCAGAATATATAAAAAATACTCAGCGGAAGAAATTCACCAGGGGGGCCACACCCTGCCCACGAGGGTCGGGGGCGCGCCCTAACCCCATGGGCGTGCCCCCTACCTCATGGGCTCCCTGGTGGCCCTCCGGTGGCCATTTTCTGCTATATGAAGTCTTTCGATGAAAAAAAAATAAGAAGCCATCTTCTCGGACGAAACTCCACCGCCACAAGGCGGAACCTTGGCGGAACCAATCTAGGGCTCCGGCAGAGCTGTTCTGCCGGGGAAACTTCCCTCCCGGAGGGGGAAATCATCGCCATCGTTATCACCAACGCTCCTCTCATAGGGAGAGGGCAATCTCCATCAACATCTTCATCAGCATCATCTCCTCTCAAAACCCTAGTTCATCTCTTGTATCCAATTCTTGTCTCCAAGTCCGGGATTGGTGCTAGTAGGTTGCTAGTAGTGTTAATTACTCCTTGTAGTTGATGCTAGTTGGTTTATTTGGTGGAAGATCATATGTTCAGATCCTATATGCATATTAATACCCCTCTGATTATGAACATGTTTATGCTTTGCGAGTAGTTACGTTTGTTCCTGAGGACATGGGAGAAGTCTTGCTATTAGTAGTCATGTGAATTTGGTATTCGTTTGATATTTTGATGAGATGTATGTTGTCTCTCCTCTAGTGGTGTTATGTGAACGTCGACTACATGACACTTCACAATTGTTTGGGCCTAGAGGAAGGCATTGGGGAGTAATAAGTAGATGATGGGTTGCTAGAGTGACAGAAGCTTAAACCCTAGTTTATGCATTGCTTCGTAAGGGGCTGATTTGGATCCATATGTTTCATGCTATGGTTAGGTTAACCTTAACACTTTTGTTGTAGTTGCGGATGCTTGCAATAGAGGTTAATCATAAGTGGGATGCTTGTCCAAGTAAGGACTGTACCCAAGCACCGGTCCACCCACATATCAAATTATCAAAGTAACGAAAGCGAATCATATGAGCATGATGAAAACTAGCTTAATGATATTCCCATGTGTCCTCGGGAGCGCTTTTCTCTATATAAGAGTTTTCCCAGCCTTGTCCTTTGCTACCAAAAGGATTGGGCCACCTTGCTGCACCTTATTTACTTTTGTTACTTGTTGCTCGTTACAAATTATCCTATCACAAAACTATCTTTTACCACTTATTTCAGTACTTGCAGAGAATACCTTGCTAGAAACCGCTTATCATTTCCTTCTGCTCCTCGTTGGGTTCGATACTCTTACTTATCGAAAGGACTATGATAGATCCCCTATACTTGTGGGTCATCACTTACCTACACATCAAAACCCACAACGTGGTATAGTGATTGCTTTTTGATCTTCAGAAAGAACCCTGTTCATCGAATCCGATTCAGCTAAAGCTGGAGAAATAGACACCCACTAGCCACCTATGTGCGAAGCACGCCGGTAGAACCAGTCTCGCGTAAGCGTATGCGTAATGTCGGTCTGGGCCGCTTCATCCAACAATGCTGCTGAATCAAGAATCAACTAGTGACGGCAAGCAATATGTATATACCCATGCCCACAACTCCTTTGTGTTCTACTCATGCATATGACATCTACGCATAAACCTGGCTCTGATGCCACTGTTGGGGAACGCAGTAATTTCAAAAAAAAAATCCTAAGCACACGCGAGATCATGGTGATGCATGATAACCCACAAGTATAGGGGATCGCAATAGTTTTCGAGGGTAGAGTATTCAACCCAAAATTATTGATTTGACACAAGGGGAGCCAAAGAATATTCTCAACTATTAGCAGCTGAGTTGTCAATTCAACCACACCTGGAAGCTTAATATCTGCAGCAAGGTATTTAGTAGCAAAGTAATATGATATTAGTGGTAATGGTGGCAAAAGTAACGATAGCAGTTTTGGTTTTATAGTGATTGTAACAGTAACCACGGAAAAGTAAATAAGCGAAGAACAATATATGGAAAGCTCGTAGGCATTGGATCGGTGATGGAGAATTATGTCGGATGCGATCGATCATGCAACAGCTATAACATAGGGTGACACAGAAGTAGCTCTAGTTCATCAATGTAATGTAGTCATGTATTCCGAATATAGTCATACGTGCTTATGGAAAAGAACTTGCATGACATCTTTTGTCCTACCCTCCCGTGGTAGCGGGGTCCTATTGGAAAATAAGGCATATTAAGGCCTCCTTTTAATAGAGTACCGGACCAAAGCATTAACACATAGTGAATACATGAACTCCTCAAACTACGATCATCACCAGTAAGTATCCCGGTTATTGTCACTTCGGGGTTAACGGATCATAACACATAATAGGTGACTATAGACTTGCAAGATAGGATCAAGAACTCACATATATTCATGAAAACATAATAGGTTCAGATCTGAAATCATGGCACTCAGGCCCTAGTGACAAGCATTAATCATAGCAAAGTCAGAGCAACATCAATATCAGAACATAGTGAATACTAGGGATCAAACCCTAACAAAACTAACTCGATTACATGATAAATCTCATCCAACCCATCACCGTCCAGTAAGCCTACGATGGAATTACTCATGCACGGCGGTTAGCATCATGAAATTGGTGATGGAGGAAGGTTGATGACGACGATGGCGACGGATTCCCCTCTCCGGAGCCCCGAACGGACTCCAGATCAGCCCTCCCGGGAGAGTTTAGGGCTTGGCGGCGGATCCGTATTGTAAATCGTGATGAATCCTTCTCTCTGATTTTTTTTTCTCCCCGAACATGAATATATGGAGTTGGAGTTGAGGTTGGTGGAGCGTCAGGGGGCCCACGAGGCAGGGGGCACGCCCAGGGGGTACGCACGCCCCCACCCTCGTGGACAGGGTGTGGGCCCTCTGACGTGGATTCTTCTTCCAGTATTTTTAGTATATTCCAAAAATAATCTCCGTTGATTTTTAGGACATTTTGAGAACTTTTATTTCTACACAAAAATAACACCATGGCAATTCTGCTGAAAACAACGTCAGTCCGGGATAGTTCCATTCAAATCATGCAAATTAGAGTCCAAAACAAGGGCAAAAGTGTTTGGAAAAGTAGATACGACAGAGATGTATCAACTCCCCCAAGCTTAAACTTTTGCTTGTCCTCAAGCATTTCAGTTGACAAACTGGAAGTGATAAAGAAAGACTTTTACAAACTCTGTTTGCTCTTGTTGTTGCAAATATGTAAAGCCAGCATTCGAGTTTTCAGCAAAGATTATGAACTAACCATATTCACCATAACATTTAGGTCTCATGTTTACTCATATCAATGGCATAATCAACTAGCGAGCAATAATAATAAATCTCGGATGACAACACTTTCTCAAAACAATCATAATATGATATGATAAGATGGTATCTCGCTAGCCCTTCCTGAGACCGCAAAACATAAATTCAGAGCACCTTTAAAGATCAAGGACTGACTAGACATTGTAATTCATGGTAAAAGAGATCCAGTCAAGTCATACTCACTGTAAACTAATAGTAATGGATGCAAATGATAGTGGTGCTCTCCAACTGGTGCTTTTTAGTAAGAGGATGATGACTCAACATAAAAGTAAATGGATAGACCCTTCGCAGAGGGAAGCAGGGATTTGAGAGGTGCCAGAGCTCAATTTTGAAATAGGGATGAATAATATTTTGAGTGGTATACTTTCATTGTCAACAGAACAACCGAGATATCTCGATATCTTCCATGCTACACACAATATAGGTGATTCCCAAGAAGAATGGTAAAGTTTATACTCCCCCACCACCAACAAGCATCAATCCATGGCTTGCTCGAAACAATGGGTGCCTCCAACTAACAACAATCCTGGGGGAGTTTTGTTTGCAATTATTTTGATTCGATTTGAGCATTGGACTGGGCATCCCGGTGACCAGCCATTTTCTCATGAGTGAGGAGCGGAGTCCACTCCTCTTGAGAATAACCCGCCTAACATGGAAGATACAGACAGCCCTAGTTGATACATGAGCTATTCGAGCATACAAAACAGAATGTTTATTTGAAGGTTTAGAGTTTGTCACATACAAATTTACTTGGAACGGCAGGTAGATACCGTATATAAGAAGGTATGGTGGACTCATATGGAACAACTTTTGGGGTTTATGGAGTTGGATGCACAAGCAGTATTCCCGCTTAGTACAAGTGAAGGCTGGAAAGAGACTGGGAAGCGACTAGCTAGAGAGCGACAACAGTCATGAACATGCATTAAAATTAATCAACACCGAATGCAGGCATGGGTAGGATATAATGCACCATGAACATAAATATCATAGAGGCTGTGTTGATTTTGTTTCAACTACATGCGTGAACATGTGCCAAGTCAAGCCACTCAAATCATTCAAAGGAGGATACCACCCCATCATACCACATCACAAAATAGCATGTTGGCACGCAAGGTAAACCATTATAAACTCCTAGCTAATTAAGCATGGCATAAGCAACTATAATCTCTAATTTTCATTGCAAACATGTTTCATTCATAATAGGCTGAATCGGGAATGATGAACTAATCATATTTACAAAAATAAGAGAGGTCGAGTTCATACCAGCTTTTCTCATCTCAATCAGTTCATCATATATCATCATTATTGCCTTTCACTTGCACGACCGAATAGTGTGGATAATAATAATAGTGCACGTGCATTGGACTAAGCTGGAATCTGCAAGCATTCAATTCAAGGGAGAAGACAAGGTAATATGGGCTCTTCGTTAGAATCAACAATAATGCATATGAGAGCCATTTAACATTTTCATCATGGTCTTCTCCTCTCGACCCCCAAAGAACAAGAAAGAAATTAAACTATTTACACAGGAAAGCTCCCAACAAGAAAAATAAGAATGAGAAATATTTTTTGGTTTTCTTTTTAATTACTGCTACTACAGGCATGGGAAGTAAACTAGCTAAAAGCTACAACTAATTTTTTGGGGGTTTTCCTAAGGTTTATCAAACACACAAGAAGAAAGCTTAAAAAGAAATTTAAACTAGCATGGATGATACAATGAAAAAGTATCAGCACCGACAACTGGCATGAGTGTGTGAACATGAATTTAATGTCGGTGAGAAATACGTACTCCCCCAAGCTTAGGCTTTTGGCCTAACTTGGTCTATGCCCATGGATCAAAGTGGTCCTCTTCGGTGTAAGGAGGAGTGTCCTCTGGGTGCCATTGGTTAACGATCTCCTTCGGATCCTACTGATAAACTGACTGCCGATAAGAGTCCAGGGGTGGTTCCAGCTCAGGCTCTGGAGCTGGTGTCACGCTCCAGTATCCATAAACGTCCTCCGGTAAAACAAGGTACTTGCCTAAAAATACGTTAAACAAAGAGGGAGCGGGGAAGGTAATAGTCTCAAAGTTATTCATACCAAAAATCAGTCTATATTTAAGCATCTTCTTCTTATTCTTAACAATAAAATCATGTGCTACCATGCTCTTATAATCTAGAAAAATATTAGGCAGCAACTTTTCCTCTTTCTCATAATGTCTGATAGGTATGTTAAAGTGTGCAGCTAGGCGCGAGGCAAAAATGCCTCCAAGGACAGGGCCCTTAGTACGGTTCAGATTTAACCGTTTAGCAACAATAGCGCCTAAAGTGAAAGTAGTATCTTGAAACAAGGCATGGCGCAAAATAACAATATCAGGAGCACTAAGTTTCCCACAGTTCCCGCAATCAATTAAGCATCTACTAGAAAATATTGCAAAGTAACGTAGAACAGGAAAATGAATGCTAGTAATTCTTGCATCGGAAACTTTCCTCATTTCCCCTATAGCAATCTTCCACATCATTACGATGTGGTTCCTCTATGCTACCCTCAAAAGGTATCAAACAAACCCGGCAAAAATCACGAAGTGACATCTCCTTATGCTCATCATATAAATAAAATTCCACTGAAGGTGGTGATCTCCTAGCATGGAAATGAAAATTTGCACAAAGATATTGGTGAGTAAGAGATACTGTTCACGCTGGTCGTGGAGGAAGGCGATGAGGCCTGTATTCTCAGCCAAATAGTAAAAATCTTCATGAATCCCGGCTTCTCTCAAGAACTCATCACAAGACCATTCACACGACCGAACCTCCACAGTACGAGTGAGATTATACTTGGGCTTCTTGTTCTCTTCACTTTGTTTATCCTTCGAGCTTCGGCTCGATGAGCCCCTCAAAAATCTCTTCATCTTTTTCTAAAAATTTCTGAAATTATTAATAACTTAAAATGAAAGTGAACCAAACTCAACAAGATTGATAGCAACTACTCCTACAAGTGCCTAGAGGCCATATCATGCATTAAAACTACTTTTGACCACATAAATTTGACATGCAAACTCAAGAACATGGTCACCTTAGCAGCAAAAAATTTCAATAAATAAAGCACTAGAACAAAGACTAATTGGACCATTGGAGGAGTCACATACCGAAGAACAATCCCCCGAAGCAGTTTTGTGAATGGAGCTTTGAGCAAGGAGATCAAAAATGGCAGCAAGATGAGCTAGAACTCGTGCTTGAGCTGGTTGGTGATTTTTTGGGAGGAAGAAGGAGTGTGTGGTGGCTAGAATAAGTGGAGGGGGCACCAGGGGCCCACGAGGCAGGGGGCGCACCCAAGGGGTGGGCGCGCCCTAGACCCTCGTGGCCAGGTGCTGGCTCCCCCTAATGTGTTCTCGGTGCCAGATATTCACAAATACTCTAGAAAAATTCATATTAAATTTTCAGGGCATTTGGAGAACTTTTATTTTCGGGGTATTTTTATTGCATAGATAATTCAGAAAACAGGTAGAAAATACTATTCTTGCTTTATTTAATGTAAATAACATAAAGTAAAAAGAGGGTACAGAGAGTTGTTTTTTCTAAATTCATCCAGCTCATGATCATCAAAAGGAATCCACTAACAAGGTTGATCAGGTCTTGATAACAAACTCATTTCGAATAACATGAAATCGGAGAATTTTTGAATAACACTAGGTTACCACAATGGGGATATGCATGTCCCCAACAATAAGAATATCATATTTCTTCTTGACAGTAGGAAGAGGAAATTCAAAACCTCCAATAGTAATAGTTGAAATTTTTCCAATAGAATTGATACTGTGAACTCGAGGTTGTTTCCTCGAAAAGTGTACCGTATGCTCATTACCATTAACATGAAAAGTGACATTGCCTTTATTGCAATCAATAACAGCCCCTGCAGTATTCAAAAAGGGTCTTCCAAGAATAATAGACATACTATCGTCCTCGAGAATATAAAAAATAACAAAGTCTGTTAAAATAGTAACGTTTGCAACCACAACAGGCACATCCTCACAAATACCGACAGGTATTGCAGTTGATTTATCAGCCATTTGCAAAGATATTTCAGTAGGTGTCAACTTATTCAAATCAAGTCTACGATATAAGGAGAGAGGCATAACACTAACACTGGCTCCAAGATCACATAAGGCAGTTTTAACATAGTTTCTTTTAATGGAGCATGGTATAGTTGGTACTCCAGGATCTCCTAGTTTCTTTGGTATTCCACCCTTAAAAGTGTAATTAGCAAGCATGGTGGAAATTTCATCTTCCGGTATTTTTCTCTTATTAGTAACAATATCTTTCATGTACTTGCCATAAGGATTCACTTTAAGCATATCAGTCAAACGCATACGCAAAAAGATAGGTCTAATCATTCCAACAAAGCGCTCAAAATCCTCATCATCCTTTTTCTTGGATGGTTTTGGAGGAAAGGGCATGGGTTTCTGAACCCATGGTTCTCTTTCTTTACCGTGCTTCCTAGCAACAAAGTCTCTCTTATCATAACGTTGATTCTTTGATTGTGGGTTATCAAGATCAATAGTAGGTTCAATCTCTACATCATTGTCATTGCTAGGTTGAGCATCAACATGAACATCATCATTAATATTATCACTCGGTTCATGTTCATTACCAGATTGTGTTTCAGCATCAGAAATAGAAATATCATTGGCATTCTCAGGTGTGTCAACAATAGGATCATTAGAAGCATGCAAAGTCCTATCATTTTTCTTTTTCTTCCTCTTAGAAGGACTAGGTGCATCTACATTAGTTCTTTGAGAATCTTGCTCAATTCTTTTAGGATGGCCTTCGGGATACAAAGGTTCCTGAGTCATTTTACCACCTCTTGCCATAACTCTAATAGCATTATCATTTCTCTTATTATTTAATTCAATGAGCAAATCATTCTGAGCCTTAAGTACTTGCTTTACTTGAGTGGTAACCATGGAAGCATGTTTACTAATAAGTTTAAGTTCGCCCTTAACACTAGCCATATAATCACTCAAGTGTTCAATCATATAAGCATTATGTTTCAATTGTCTACCAACACAAGCATTGAAGTTTTCTTGTTTAACCATAAAATTATCAAACTCATCTAAGCATTGGCTAGCAAACTTAATAGGCGGAATTTCAGCTTTATCATATCTATAGACAAAATTTACCTTTACTACCTGTGTCGGGTTATCAAGACCATGTATTTCTTCAATAGGTGGTAAATTCTTAACAACTTCAGCTTTAATACCTTTTTCTTTCATAGATTTCTTTGCCTCTTGCATATCTTCAGACTAAGAAATAGAATAGCCCTTTTCTTCGGAGTTGGCTTAGGAGTTGGTTCAGGAAGTGTCCAATTATTTTCATTAGTCAACATATTATTCAATAGCAGTTCAGCTTGATCAACAGTTCTTTCCCTGAAAACATAACCAGCACAACTATCCAGGTAATCTTTGGAAGCATCGGTTAGTCCATTATAAAAGATATCAAATATTTCATTTTTCTTGAGAGGATGATCGGGCAAAGCATTAAGTAATCGGAGAAGCCTCCCCCAATCTTGTGGGAGACTCTCTTCTTCAATTTGCACAAAATTATATATTTCCCTTAAGGCAGCTTGTTTCTTATGAGCGGGGAAATATTTAGCAGAGAAGTAATAAATCATATCCTAGGGACTATGCACACAACCAAGATCAAGAGAATTAAACCATGTTTTAGCTTCACCCTTTAATGAGAACAGAAATAACTTAAGGATATAATAATAGCGAGTTTTCTCATCATTAGTGAATAGGGTGGCTATATCATTTAATTTAGTAAGATGTGCCACAACAGTTTTAGATTCATAGCCATAAAAAGGATCAGATTCAACCAAAGTAATTATCTCAGGATCGACAGAGAAATCATAATCCTTATTAGTAATAAAGATAGGTGAAGTAGAAAAGGCAGGGTCATATTTCATTCTAGCATTCAAAGACTTTTCTTTAAGCTTAGCTAATAATTTCTTAAGATCAGATCTATCATTGCAAGCTAAGAAGTCTCTAGCAGTTTCTTCATCCATAAAATAACCCTCAGGAACAACAGGCAATTCATATCTAGGGGGAGAACCTTCATCATCACTTTCATCATTATTATCAGTTTCAATAATTTCATTATCTCTAGCCCTAGCAAGTTGTTCGTCAAGAAATTCACCTAGTCGCACAGTATTATCAAGCATAGAAGTAGTTTCATCATAAGTATCATGCAAAGCAGAAGTGGCATCATCAATAACATGCGACCTATCAGAATCAATAGCATGTGTAGGTGTCGCAAGTTTACTCAAAACAGAAGGTGAATCAACTGCAGAGCTAGATGACAGTTCCTTACCTCCCCTCGTAGTTGAGGGAAAAATCTTGGTTCTTTGATCTTTCAAGTTCTTCATAGTGACCAGCAGATATAAATCCCAAGTGAATCAAAGAATAGAGCTATGCTCCCCGGCAACGGCGCCAGAAAATAGTCTTGATAACCCAGAAGTATAGGGGATCACAACAGTTTTCGAGGGTAGAGTATTCAACCCAAATTTATTGATTCGAGTTGTCAATTATTAGCAGCTGAGTTGTCAATTCAAGCACACCTGGAAACTTAATATCTGCAGTAAGGTATTTAGTAGCAAAGTAATATCATAGTAGTGGTAACGGTGGCAAAAGTAACGGTAGCAGTTTTGGTTTTATAGTGATTGTAACAGTAGCAATGGAAAAGTAAATAAGCGAAGAACAATATATGGAAAGCTCATAGGCATTGGATCAGTGATTGAGAATTATGTCGGATGCGATCGATCATGCAACTTGCATGACATCCTTTGTCCTACCCTCCCGTGGCAGCGGGGTCCTATTGGAAACTAAGGGATATTAAGGCCTCCTTTTAATAGAGTACCAGACCAAAGCATTAACACATAGTGAATACATGAACTCCTCAAACTACGTTCATCACTGGTAAGTATCCCGATTATTGTCACTTCGGGGTTAATGGATCATAACACATAATAGGTGAGTATAGACTTGCAGGATAGGATCAAGAACTCACATATATTAATGAAAACATAATAGGTTCAGATCTGAAATCATGGCACTCGGGACCTAGTGACAAGCATTAAGCATAGCAAAGTCATAGCAACATCAATTTGGAACATGGCGGATACTAGGGATCAAACCCTAACAAAACTAACTCGATTACATGATAAATCTCATCCAACCCATCACCGTCCAGCAAGCCTACGATGGAATTACTCACGCACGGCGGTGAGCATCATGAAATTGGTGATGGAGGAAGGTTGATGATGACGATGGCGACGGATTCCCCTCTCCGGAGCCCCAAACAGACTCCAGATCAGCCCTCCCGAGAGAGTTTAGGGCTTGGCGGCGGCTCTGTATCGTAAAACGCGATGAATCCTTCTCTCTAATTTTTTCCTCCCCGAACATGAATATATGGAGTTGGAGTTGAGGCCGGTTGAGCGTCAGGGGGCCCACGAGGCAGGGAGACGCGCCCAGGGGGGTAGGCGCACCCCCACCCTCGTGGACAGGGTGTGGGCCCCCTGATGTGGATTCTTCTTCCAGTATTTTTAATATATTCCAAAAATAATCTCCGTTGATTTTCAGGTCATTCCGAGAACTTTTATTTCTACACAAAAATAACACCATGGCAATTCTGCTGAAAACAACGTCAGTCTGGGTTAGTTCCATTCAAATCATGAAATTAGAGTCCAAAACAAGGGCAAAAGTGTTTGGAAAAGTAGATATGACGGAGACTTATCAATGCATACCAACGAGAGGGGAGAGCATTGTCTATGTACCCTCGTAGACCGTAAGCAGAAGCGTTATGAGAACGCGGTTGATGTTGTTGTACGTCTTCATGATCCGACTGATCGAAGTACCAAACGTACGGCACCTCCAAGTTCAGCACACGTTCAGCTCGGTGACGTCCCACGAACTCCGATACAGCAGAGCTTCGAGGCAGAGTTCCGTTAGCAGGACGGCGTGATGATGGTGATGATGATGCTACCGATGCAGGGCTTCGCCTAAGCACCGCTACATATGACCGAGGTGGATTATGGTGGAGGGGGGCACCGCACACGGCTAAAAGATCAACTGATCAACTTGTGTCTTGGGGTGCCCCTGCCCCCGTATATAAAGGAGCAAGGGGGAGGTCGGCCGGCCCTAACAGGGTGCGCCAGGAGGAGGAGTCCTCATCCTAGTGGGAGTAGGCCTCCCCTTTCCTAGTCCCACTAGGAGGGGGAAGGAAGGAGTGGGAGAGGGAAAGGCAAGGGGGCGCCCCCCCTTCCTTGTCCTATTCGGACTCAAGGGGAGGGGGCGCGCGGCCTGCCCTGGCCGCCCCCCCCCTCTCTCTCCACTAGGGCCCAACAAGGCCCATTAACCCCCGGGGGTTTCTGGTAACCCC
>NC_041390.1:431595710-431676409 GCF_002162155.2 Triticum dicoccoides
CGGTAAAATCCCGATTTCACCCGAAACTATTCTGATGTCCAAATATAGGCTTCCAATATACCAATCTTTATGTCTCGACCATTTTGAGACTCCTCGTCATGTCCATGATCATATCCGAAACTCCGAACTACCTTAGGTACATCAAAACACATAAACTCATATTACCGATCGTCATCGAACTTTAAGCGCGCGGACCCTGCGGATTCGAGAACTATGTAGACATGACCGAGACTCATCTCCGGGCAATAACCAATAGAGAAACCTGGATGCTCATACTCGCTCCTACATATTCTACGAAAATCTTTAACGGTCAAACCGCATAACAACATACGTTGTTCCCTTTGTCATCGGTATGTTACTTGCCCGAGATTCGATCGTCGGTATCTCAATACCTAGTTCAATCTCGTTACTGGCAAGTCTCTTTACTTGTTCCGTAATACATCATCCTGCAACTAACTCATTATTTGCATTGCTTGCAAGGCTTATAGTAATGTGCATTACTGAGAGGGCCCAGAGATACCTCTTCGACAATCAGAGTGAAAATCCTAATCTTGATCTATGCCAACCCAACAAGTACCTTCGGAGACACCTGTAGAGCACCTTTATAATCACCCAATTACGTTGTGACGTTTTGTAGCACACAAAGTGTTCCTCCGGTATTCAGGAGTTGCATAATCATAGTCATAGGAACATGTATAAGTCATGTAGAAAGCAATAGTAATCTACTAAACGATCGAATGCTAAGCTAATGGAATGGGTCAAGTCAATCACATCATTATCTAATGATGTGATCCCGTTAATCAAATGACAACTCATGTCTATGGTTAGGAAACATAACCATCATTGATTCAACAAGCTAGTCAAGTAGAGGCATACTAGTGACACTTTGTTTGTCTATGTATTCACACATGTACTAAGTTTTCGGTTAATACAATTCTAGCATGAATAATAAACATTTACCATGATATAAGGAAATATAAATAACAACTTTATTATTGCCTCTAGGGCATATTTCCTTCAGGACCACCTTGCCGTACTGGATCCTGTGCACGTGCATGGGATGCATGGTGCTGATGTGGTGGGAGAGCACCGACGGCGGGCCTTCATAGCCGCAGACGGGCACGGGGCATTTGCAGGGCATGAGCAGACACACGCTCTGGTGATCGGCGAGCTTGTGGTAAGTGACATAGATCCCACAGCCTTCGTGCGGGCACTCCACCCTCACCGAGGATAGGACGGCGTCCACCCCCGTGTTCCGCATGTCGAAGCCACCGCCGCGCTCGCACTTCTGGAACTGCCGCTGGTTCCCGGGGCGCTCGACGCGGTAGTCCGTGCAGGCCAGGTGCCCTCCCTTGCACTACACAAATCAATCGAACAACACATCAATCAAGAAACCTGCACCTTGCTCGATCAGCCGAACGGACGAGGTGTATTTGAACCTCATACACTAGAGGCTTCAAGGGGCGGAGGCACAAGGGGAAGTGGAGCAAGGTGAGGTCCATCGAGACCATAGATAGCTCCATCGTCTGGCCTTGTTCCGTCTGGATGATCTTGCCCTCCTCGTGCACAACCATCTCTCGCTTTAGGGCTAGGGCATTACAAAGCTTTACCGTCACATATTCATACTACTTCAAGGTGCATTAAATCAACACGTGCAAGTATCAAAAGGAGAGTCATGACATGCTGATACGTCTCCAACGTATCTATAATTTATGAAGTATTCATGCTATTACTTTAGCATTCTTGGGTGTTTTACAATCATTTTATAGCAATTTTATATCATTTTTTGGGACCAACCTATTGACTCAGTGCCTAGTGCCAGTTGCTATTTTTTGCTTGTTTTTACATCGCCGGAAATCAATACCAAACGGAGTCCAAATGCAACGAAACTCCACGAAGATTTTTTATGGACCGGAAGGAACCCAATGGGCCAGAGCTGCACCTGGGGGGTGCCCCGAGGGGGGCACAACCCACCAGGGTGCGCCAGGCCCCCCTAGCGCGCCCAGGTGGGTTGTGCCCACCTTGGTGACCTCCTGTATCCCTTCTTTGCACTATAAATTCCCAAATATTCCGAAACCCTTCGGGGTTAACCTAGATCAGAAGTTCTGCCGCCGCAAGGCTCTGTAGCCACCAAAAACCAATCTAGACCCTTTCCGGCACCCTGCTGGAGGGGGGAATCATCTCCGGTGGCCATCTTCATCATCCCGGCGACCACCACGATGAGGAGGGGGTAGTCCACCCTCGGGGCCGAGGGTTTGTACCAGTAGTTATGTGTTTAATCTGGCTCTCTCTCGTGATCTATATCATGCGCTTTGTTAATATAGTCGGATCATATGATGTTTCTCCCCTCTATACTCTTGTTATGATGAATTGAATCTTTACCCTTTGAAGTTTTGTCTTGTCGGATTAAATATTCAGAGATGAGAACACATGATATATGTCTTGCGGTATGAATACTTGAGGTGACAATTGGGGTATCTTATTGATTCACTTGATATATGTTATGGCATTCAACTCGCGGATTCCCGCGGTGATATTGGGGTAACCTATGCATAGGGGTTGATGCACGTTTTTAATATCTTTTCTCTAAAGGAAACTTTGGGGTCTCTTTGTAGTTCCTTGTGTGGATTGAGTATTATGAATATGAATTTTCTTTGGTGTTATCTTAGTACGGACTCTAGGATAGATTGAACGGAAAAAATAGCTTTTTGTTATTTTAGTACAGACTCTTGAATAGATCGAACGGAAAGAATAGCTTTGAGGTGGTTTCGTGCCCTACAAACAATTCCTATCTTTTGTTCTCCGCTAATAGGAACTCGAGAGTGATTCTTTATTGCACTTTGAGGGATAATCATATGATCCAAGTATGTTAGCACTGTTGGGAGACTGCATTATCAAAAGTACGGACCCTAGGCCTCATTTTTAAGCATTTCAACACCGTTTTTGTGCCTGATTACTATTTGCTACCTTGACGTTTTTATTTATTCAGATTATAAAAATATATTTCTACCATCAATATTACACTTTTATCACCATCTCTTCGCCGAACTAGTGCACCTATACAATTTGCCATGGTATTGGGTGTTTTGGGCACACATGAGATTTCTTGTATTTGGTTGCAGGGTCGTTTGAGAGAGACCGTCTTCATCCTACACCTCTCATGGATTGATAAACCTTAGGTCATCCACTTGAGGGAAAATTGCTACTGTCCTACAAAACTATGTGCTTGGAGGCCCAACACGTGTCTACAAGAATAAAGTTGCATAGTAGACATCAAGCTATTTTCTGGCCGTTGCCGGGGAGATGAGTGCTTGAAGGTATATCTTTAGATCTTGCAATTGAATATTTTAGTTTCTTGTTTTATCACTAGTTTGTCTTATAAAAGAAAACTACAAAAAGTGGAATTGAGGTTGCATCATATTATTGATCATCTTTATAATATCTTTCTTGAAAATGATGGTTTGGAAAATTATGCTCAATTGCTTGAAGAAGAAGTCAATAAAATGCTTGGCACAAAATATTTGAATGATGAGCATGATTGCAATGTTTTTAGTGTGAATTCTTTGAATATCCTAAATGCTAATGATGATTGCATAAGTCATGACAAAAATGTTTCTTATAAGGATGTCACTTTTTGCGGAGTGAATTGGGAGTGTCTTTGCACACCAAAAAGGGAAGATAGATTTTGCAAGAAGCATAAATATTGGGAAACAAAAAAATTGCAAGAGAGGCTAGATGATTGTGCTGAAAGATGTAATTTTTTTGCCATCCTTGTGAACTTTGCAATGAATGTGGTCATTTAAATCTCCAATGCAAATTATTTCATGATCAAATCATGTCCAAAAATTGTGATAACTTGATTACCCTTGAGCATCATAAAGATCTTAGTCTTCTTTTGGGGTATGAAGAAATGAAATGTATAACTAAGGGTTTTCCAAACCCCGAGAGGTTTCTTGATTTTGATCTAGAGAAATTTATATGTTTTGTGCGGTAAATTGCATTGAGAATCCTTATATTGCCAACTATCTAAAGTCAAGAGAACAAATAGAATATGAAGAGAGTACTGATGAAAGGGAAAATGTTTCCCAAAACCCTCCTAGTGTTTATTATGATGAATCCCTAAGATACACAATGACATTTTTTAAATACAAGGTGAAAATGTTTTGAACATCCTTTTTGTCAAAAACATGTCGAACATACTAAGAACAATACTGAAAAACACAATGATTTTTTAATAGACGAGGACCAATTTTTTTTAAAAAATCAATTAACATTTTTAATACACAATGAACACTTTCACAGATTTGAAAAAAAATGTTGATGTAACTATAGAAAGTGTTAAAGCATGATGAATATTTTTATATTACACAATGTACATGTGTGTGTTACACTATGAATAATTTTTAGTGCATGAAAAAAATGTTTTAAATGCATGATGAATTTATAGAAAAATATGCAATGATTTTTAACACGGTGAATATTTTTAACACATGTATAAAAATATTTTCCAAATACACATGAAATTTTTGTATACCCGTGAATTTCTTTGATGTATGTGAATATTTTATATTTTTAGCATGTGTATTTTACTCAAAAGTCTAAAAAGGTAGAAAAATAAATATGTAAGGAAAACCAAAAAGAAAATAAAAAAATAATACTAGAGTGTTCACACCACTAGTTTTTTTGACAAAGCACGTTCCTAGTTTGTATCATGGCAAGTTTTTTAACCATGGCAAATTGCATTGCTGGACCATGGCAAATTAATTTTCACAGCCATGGAAATTTAGTCTTTCCTGGTCCATGGCAAGTTTTACTCCCTCCTTTCATCTATATAGGGCCTAATGCAAATTCAACATTCGAGACATTGTAAATTGAAGTTCTGGACCAGGGCTTTGGGGAACGAAAAAAAATCTTGTACAATTTTAGAAGCGCGAAAAACTAAAAAAACATGTCAAGTTTGTAGCACGACAACATTTTTACCATGGCAAACTGCATTAATTTACCGTGAATAATTTATTTTCAGGGCTACGACAAATTTATTTTCAGAGCCATGGGAATTTACTTGATTCTTGACCATATCAAGTTTACATTCATTTTGTAAATTCAAAATTTTTGAGCCATGGTAAATCGCGTTGCTGGACCATGCTGGTTTTACATCAATGAAAAAAATTGTAAGCAAATTGCATAGAGTTATAGCATGGCAACAGTCTTTACCATGCAAAATTGCATTGCTATAGCATGGCAAATTTATATAGGGCACCAAAATATCGAAACTCCACATAGATCATCACAATGCATTGCATACTTCTACAAAATTCAAACATACTCCAAGCAAAGTTTGGACATACTTGGATTACAACTACATGCAAAGTGCAAACATGGTACTTCTAGACTACTACTAGCACTACAGACACACTAGTCGCCGTCGATGTTGTCCCACTCGATGTCGGAACCCTCGTCACTCGAGCGCTGATGTTTGTCTGAATTCAATGTTCGATCCCTTGTCATCATCGGACTCGACCTTGGCCACGACCTGTGAGGAAGGCCATGCCTCATCGTTGTTCTTCACCTTCTCCTTCTTCTATGCGTCCCTCTTCCACTACCACAGGTACTGGATATACTCATGATGTTGTGCCATGAACCTCACCATTCTCTCCACGCCGCTCTCCGGGACGTCATCCCGCTCCTCGATGACAATGTCGGTCTTTGGATTTGTCGGGCGGGATACAATGGTCACCTTAGGCTCCAAGGTAGTAGAATCCGCCCAGCGGTAGACCAAGCCGCCGCACCGCGATGTCATAGGCTTAAATCAATGACTTCTAGGTATTTGACACTAGTGCTCGCGTTTTTTTATATTTATTACAGACATTTTGGCGATGTCCATTTAATGGGAGGAGATGTTCCTATCAATTACAAGACGCTTATGGTAACTTTCCCAATCTTAAAATATTGTGTCGGATCAATATCTAAAGGATGCTCATAGGGATAGTGTGTGCTTGCGTCCGTTCATGAGGGTTATCTATGGGGAGTGTCTATTTGACGTTTGACTGAAAATCAATTCGGCATCAGTCAAGTTTTTCAACTAGTAATAGAACGACACTTGTATATATTTGTGTGTCCCTTTTTTGTGTATCTTTGTTGTATATGTATGTCGATGCTAAAAGGCCAATCCTAACTGGGTTGGAACTGAACTCGGTTTCAAACATATGTGAGCTACAACTATCGCAATACCACAGCCAAAAAAAGCCTACTGATCCATCAACGTACTCTCTGTAGGTCTGGCATCAACTTACAGTGCAATTACAATCATTTGTCAGAAAAATACGGTGATAATTAGACTATCATTAGAGTCTGCTGGTAACTTGCAGTCCACTCATAGTGATATCTTAAGAGTTGAAGTCTAGATACACAAAACTTATAGTCAATTAGCACTGGAACTTCTAAAATTAGTGTATTTACGCATAACTTACACTCATATTGTGTGATTCTTACAGTGACATTATGACAGGAACTTGTCGAGACTCAAAGACACCCGTTTGCAGCCCTGAGTCATAAGTTGGTATGTATGTACGCGGGTTGGACTGGACCCATTTGCATTCATGACAAGCAAGTGAAAAACCTTGAAATTACAGTAAGAAAACCTTGCAAGTATAGTACCTCGTGTCATCTATGGATCATAGAGACACAGATGAACCAACATTGCAACGGAGAGGCCGGGGGCAATCCTCCTTTCCGAAACGAAAAAACAGCTGAACCAACATACACACTTCCTATCATACAGATGACCACACACTGAACCAACATACACACTGCCCTATCCGTTGTGAAAAAAGCAGCTCAACATCTCTCTAATGCTAAAAAGGCCTTCTTGTCCATCATTGTTAATTTGTAGTCTGAAAAAAAAGATCAAACCAACATTAGACCAATCATTAAGATATATAGCACAAAGGGAAGCAATTAACACTGAGCCAAAAAGCTGAAAATACGTAGTACAAGAGACAGTGAATGATGTAGACGAGTACAGTAAATTAGGCAACCTTGAGCCAAAAGTAGAACTAAAAATATACTGGAAATCATGAACCTCTTTACTATAAATTTGTAGTATAGAAAACAAAAGTGCTTACATCATCAAAGAAATCAGTAACAAGAAGTCAAGAACTTATCCACCCTGTTGAACTCGCTAAAAAACTTATCATTAGCATACTTTGTCCTTAAGTTGAGGATGTCAGTGCTTGAAAAATGGTTAACAACTTGAGTCCTTGTAGTTCACACTTCCATAAACTTGAATGTAAAGATACCGCAATTGCGTGCCTCGTTTCACATGAATAAAGGAAGAAAAAAAAGATACCAACAAAATCAACAGAAGAATATAAGAGAAAATCAGGCCAGCTATACTAAAAAACAAATTACCTATTAGTTTGGTTGGGAACAACTATAGGTAGATAACGTCAATTTTTTCAAAATTGATTTGTTTCCCAATATGGGAGTAATAAAAGCAACCCTAATAGAAAAATACAAGAATAAAAGAAAACACCTATAAAGTTTATAATCCGTTCGAATAAAAGAAAATGCAAGAGATAAATCTTAAAAGATAACAACACAGTGCCTATAAAAGGGAAACAAATTGATTAAAAATGTACTAGCAGATCGCTAATCAGCAAGTGAAATTTAGAATGTTCATTGAAAGCTGGATCAAGGAAAGCAAAGGCTCCTCCCTTTAAACAAATGAAGAAAGAAAACCAATGCTTTCGAATGGTTACAGGGAAGTACAGCTGCAACAAGGAAGAATGATATGAAGAAAAAAATGTATATAGGGAATGAGAAATAAAAAGGAAATGGCAAAGGCAAACACCAAAAAAGTAGGCAGAATTTAAATTACTAACATTGAGGAAGAGAAATAAAAAGAAAGGGCAAAGACAAACACTAACAAGGAACCATGGAGTTAGAAATCCTTCAATTCCAATTGGGGCAAAGCTAAACACCAAAGCCACAACAACTAATTGGGGGAGAACCATGGAAGATCATACAAGAGACGATCCACAGGCTGGAAATCCTTCAATACCAATGTCTTTGCTCATGCCTAGTGATTTTCTTTGAGATCTAGAACCTGTAAAATCACAAGAATGAAAAGCATAGATCACAAATTCTTTCCATTTGACAAAGTGTATTGCACAGAGCACTCAGTTAAAATCAAAGAAATTGGTCACTTTTGTTTCAAAAGCACCAGGGCAGAAGAAACTAAAAATTACAGTAGCAAGAAAGTACTGAAATTACTATTATCAAGTTGCTGAAATTACTAGGCAAGCAGAAATTCCTGTGGGCAGCAAAGTTTATGACACAAAGGTAGATTCAGTATATACTGACAGCGTGAATAGATGCAACACTACCCACCAAAGACACTGTGATTTACAGTCTAATTAGCACTGAAATTTTACTGTAATTGCACTGTAAATACAGTAAATATTCTAGCAAAAATGGCACTGTGATTACCCATGGAAATTACACTGTAACAACATTGAAAATTATAGAGAAATTGCACTGTAATAACAGTAAATAGCAGTGCGATTTACAGTGTAATTACCCTGAAAATTACACTGTAATTACAAGTATATTGTAAGAACACTATAATTACAATACGATTACTCTATATTTTAGAGGAAATTACACTGTAATTAAAATGAAATTACAACCTTGAAGTTGTTGTAAACTTAGATGCAACACTACCCAAAACATAGAAAACAGGTTATAATTACAGTGTCACTACTCTGTGATTTCAGACGAAAATACACTGTAATTAAAATGAAATTACAGTTATGAAGTTGCAGTAACTTAGATACAACTACTACCTAAAAACACACATCCCTGCATCTAACAACAAAAAACATCAGCGGAATCAAACGCCCAGGCTAGCAGAAAGAAAATCAATAGGGGAATCGGATCCACTGCTACATCCATCCGCCTATCACCGTAATTGCAAAAAAATCGCCAAAATCCACCTCTAAGAGTACACATACACCTACATCTACATCAAACACAAGGGAAATCGAATCGACTCACAAGATCTAGAAGAAATTCAACGGTGAAAGGGAGAAGACCAGGATAACCAACTGAAACTACACAACACTGAAGCGGAAATCAATCTGACGAAGAGGAGGAGGAGGAGATCGGAATCAGATGACGAGGAAATCACCAAGAATCACCTCCCTCTCTCAACTTTAACTCTCGCCAACAAATGAGGAAGGACAAGAATAATAATAAAAGACAGAGAGCCAGGGGATAGGCGGTAATGGGCTGGCTGGGAAACGAAAGCGCACCCGGTAACAGACAGAAAAAACGTCCAAAAAAACCCAGACCCAGCGCAGATCTTGGCACAAGATCAAACGGCCAGAAATTTGAATGAAAACCAATTGTAAATCACTCAGCTGTAAATTAGCAAAACCGTATCTATGTACGTGTTCTATAAGCATATGTGATTGTACCGTGTAAAAACACAAGTCATGATAGCCTGACGGGCAGACAGATATTTTTTCGCGACCTTTTTTTATCCTGCCGTGACGACGTCGGTCACATGCCCGTACAGGGCACGCGTCCTGTATCAGTGGCACACCATCGCTAGTTAGCTGTTGCGGTCACGGCATCGGCTAACTCCGTCAAGATGGTTGTGCCCGGCCAGATGGCCGCCTCCTTTTCCACCCCGCGCATCAATTTTCGAACGCGCCATTGCTTTCTTCCACACGCGTGCGCCCAGCTCCATCGATCAAATCGAATGAGGCATTTGATCTCAGTGTAAAGCATGGTGAGCCATGTGTTAGAATTATAGATGATGTAATCTCAACTGTTTATCTCCTTTCCTCTCTCATAACAACCTCAAACTCTATCCTGTGTAACAACCTAGATCCTAGCAATCAGGTGCAACTTGTACGCCACGGCAAGGGCTTCTTGCCTCGATCAATATAACACCACGCGGCTCTCTGCAGAGAGTAGGAACGCTTCCCATCTGATATGGTATATAGAGCAATCCTCTTCCCATCGATCTAGCCAGCAGCCTCCTTGCTCGTTCTACCCTCGTCACGATCGTCACCATAGTCACCTTCCTCGACCATCGTCGCCATGTTGTCCTCATCAACCGTATCCATCAACCTTGGCGCTCTCCCATCAGAGAAGCTCACCAAGACTAACTTCATCTTGTGGAAGGCACAGGTCATGTCGGGCCTGCGAGGAGCACATGTCACCGGCCTTCTGGATGGATCAGATGCAGCGCCACCGAAGACGGTGCAGCAGTAGGCGGATAAAACCACCGCCCTAGAACCCAATCCTCTGTACGCACAGTGGATTTCGAAGGATCATCAAGTCCTAAGTCACCTCCTGAATTCCCTCTCAATGGAGATTCTCACCCAACTTGCGAGCAAGGAGACGACGTTTGAGCTTTGGACTACCATCACCACTCTGTTCGCCTCACAATCCTAATCGCGCATCACCAATCTACGGATCGCCATCACCAACACAAAAAAGGGCTCCATGTCTAGCAGCGCCTTTATCTCTCAGATGAAGAACCTTGGGGATGAGCTCGCAATGGCAGGACGACCCGTCTTGGATCCAGAGATGGTTGACTACGTGCTTGCCGGCCTTGACAGGGACTATGATCCCGTTGTGGCGGCCATAGGAGCAGTGAAGAACCAGATCTCCATAGATGATTTGTTTGCCCAGATCACAGCTTTTGATCAGCGCATGGAGATGCTTGGCGACGGCCCTGATGCAGGCTTCAAGACTTCAGCCAACCTAGCCTACAGGGGACGCGGACGCGGTTACAACAGAGGCCGCGGACGCAGTAGCAGTAGGGGGCGCGGCCAAGGCAGGCGCTCCTCCCCAGCTCCATCTGGTGGAAACAGCGGCGGCGGAGGTGGCCGCGGTCGCCCACAGCAACAACGCCAACAGCAGGTTCGGGACTACCCAGAGTGCCAAATCTGTCTCAAGCATCACCCCGGAGGTGCTCGTGACTGTTGGTATCGATATGATGATGAAGATGAACATGAGGAGAAGGGAGCCAACATGGTCACCAACTCCTACGACGTTGATACAAATTGGTATGCTGACACTGCTGCCACAAATCACATCACAGGGGATCTCGACAAGCTGACAATCAGAGACAAATATCGTGGACATGACCAAGTCCATACTGCAAGCGGTTCTGGTATGAAAATCACTCATGTTGGTAGTTCAATTGTCAAAACCCCCATGAAAAACTTGCATCTTAAAAGAGTTTTATATGTGCCCACAACATCAAAGAACCTTCTTTCTGTTCATAAATTTACTCTTGATAACCGTGTTCTCATTGAGTTCTATCCATATTTCTTTTTGGTAAAGGACTTGGACACGAGGAGAATCCTTCTTAGGGGCAAGTGCGTGGGAGGTCTCTACCGATCATATCTTCATCATCACCGTCAAATAAACAAGCTTTAGTTGCAGTCAAGTCCTCTTCATCAAAGTGGCATAATAGACTAGGTCATCCTTCGTTAGTTATTGTTAAATTTGTTCTTAGCAAGAATAAGCTTCCGTACTCTCATGAGTCAAACATTGAGTCTATTTGTGATCCATGTCAACAAGATAAAAGTCATCAGTTGCCATATCCTATATCTATTAGTATTTCCACTGCTCCATTGCAACTTGTGTTTTCTGATGTGTGGGGACCAGCCCCAGTCTCTGTTGGTAGGCACTTATACTATGTTAGTTTCATTGACGACTACAGCAAGTTTACATGGATCTACCTCCTCAAGAAACGTTCTGAAGTTTTCCAAGTCTTCAAGAATTTCCAAAATCTTATTGAGCGAAAATTAAACACTAAAATAATTGCCATGCAAACCGACTGGGGAGGTGAATACAGAAAATTAAACTCCTTCTTTCAAGAAGTTGGCGTTTCACATCATGTTGCATGTCCTCATGCACACCAACAGAATGGCTCCGCTGAAAGGAAACATCGCCATGTTGTTGAAGTAGGACTAGCTCTACTAGCAAATTCTTGCATGCCACTGAAATTCTGGGATGAATCCTTCTTAACTGCCACGTACCTCATCAACTTGCTACCTAGCAAGGTCATAAAGTATGAAACTCCCATCACACGCCTCCTTGGCATATCTCCTGACTAAATCACTACGTGTATTTGGTTGTGCCTATTGGCCCAACCTTCGCCCATATAATACATGCAAGCTTTCTTTTCGCTCAAAGAAGTGTGTGTTTCTTGGGTATAGTCCCATTCACAAAGGAGTCAAATGTCTCGATGTCTCTACTGGCAGGGTCTACATCTCTCGTGATGTAGTATTTGATGAGTCAGTATTTCCCTTTGAATCGCTTCATCCTAATGCCGGAGCACTTCTCAAACAAGAAATCCTTCTTCTTCCGCCACATCTCCAAAACTCTGATCATGGGGGCAACAATTGTAGTAATCAAACTGATGATTCTACTGGTAGGAATGTGCCTCCATGTGTGCATGGTCATGTAGCAGAAAACGGCGCAGAAAATGGTGGATAAAATGATCAGAATTTTGCTGAAAATGAGCCAATATTTCATGTACCAGAAGAAAACGAAGCTAACGCGGAGCACGAGGCGGATCTGGAGTCACCTGGAACTCCTGTTCGCCTGATCGCCTCGGATCGGGGGCGCAGATACGCCCCGAACTGCGCGTCCGCTGGACTCTCTCAGCCGCACCAATCCGCGAGCGCCACGTCGCCGCAAGCGGACGAGCCGTGCACCGCACCGCGTCCCACACGCGGGCAAGCGACAGCGATGGCGGATTCGGTGGGGCCTGCATCGGGATCCCTGTCACATGCAGCGGCCAGCGGCGGATCTTCTGCGACTGCCTGGGCTAGCGGATCAGGCACATGTGAGGCTACACAATCCGGTTCGGGATCTGCTACGGAAAAGGAATCCGCTGCTGTTTCCTCAGGATCCTCTGCGCATGGGTCGCTTGTGCCATCTCCTGTAGCATGACAGCCACGCATACGTCAGAGTCAGCCCCAACAAGTCACAACTTCACGTGTCATGACAAGGTCGCAGAAAGATATAAGAAATCCAAAAATCAGAACTGATGGTACTGTTCCATATGGTATGTTGTGCATTGCAGGAGAACCAACAAATGTAGAAGATGCACTTGAGGATCCCAATTGGAAAATAGCAATGGATGAAGAATACTCAGCGCTTATGAGGAACAAGACTTGGCATCTTGTACCAGAGAAAAGAGGTAAAAATATCATTGACTGCAAATGGGTTTATAGAATCAAAAGAAAGGCAGATGGCTCCATTGATAGGTATATAGCTTGCTTGGTTGCAAAAGGTTTTAAACAGCGCTATGGTTTGGGCTATGAAGATACTTTTAGTCCTGTTGTCAAAGCCGCAACTATTAGACTTGTGCTAGCTATTTCTGTGTCCAGGGGATGGACCTTGAGATAGCTAGATGTCAAGAACGCATTTTTGCATGGTGTTCTGGAAGAGGAGGTTTATATAAGACAACCGCCTGGATATGTAAATAAGCAGGTACCTCATCACGTGTGCAAGCTTGATAAGGCACTTTATGGCTTGAAGCAAGCACCAAGGGCATGGTATTCAAGGTTAAGCTCTAAGTTAAGGTGTTTGGGTTTTATTGCATCTAAGGCTGACACGTCATTGTTCATCTACAACAAAGCAAGCATAACTATATTCCTGCTAGTATATGTTGATGATATTATAGTTGCAAGCTCCTCACAAAGTGCTACTAATGCTCTCCTGTATGATTTAAGCTCAGAATTTGCTTTGAAAGATCTTGGTGATCTACACTTCTTTTGGGGCATAGAAGTTAAGAAGATTCAAGATGGTATAACATTAAACCAGGAAAAGTATGCCACTGAACTTCTCGCTCGTATGGGGATGAAAGATTGGAAGTCTTCACCTACACCATTATCTTCTTCAGAAAAGCTTTCAGCTTTTAAAGGTGAACTGCTCAAAGAAGAAGAGATCACAAAATACAGAAGTGCGGTAGGAGCCCTACAGTACTTGACACTGACAAGGCCTGATATTTCCTTTGCTGTTAACAAGGTTTGTCAATATCTTCATGCACCTACTACTGTACATTGGACAGCTGTCAAAAGAATTGTACGGTATATCAAACATACTGTGAGTTTGGGACTTCAAGTCAAGCACTCTAACTCTACTCTAGTTAGTGCATTTTATGATGCTGACTGGGCAGGATGCAGTGATGAAAGGAATTCAACTGGAGGATTTGCAGTATGTTTTGGATCTAATCTCATTTCTTGGAGTGCCAGGAAACAAGCCACAGTATCCAGGTCAAGCACTGAAGCCGAATACAAGTCACTAGCTAATGCTACTGCTGAAATCATTTGGGTTGAATCATTGCTCAATGAATTGGGTATCAAACAGCGTCGTGTGTCATGTTTGTGGTGTGACAATTTGGGAGCCACATATCTTTCTGCAAACCCAGTGTTTCATGGTCGAACCAAGCACATAGAAATTGATTTTCACTTTGTAAGAGAAAGAGTTGCAGAAAAGAAGCTAGACATACGGTTCATTCCCTCCAAAGATCAAGTTGCAGACGGGTTTACCAAAGCTTTGCGAGTCAAGCTAATTGAAGAATTCAAGAAGAATCTTAATGTAGGGTAGTTGAGATTAAGGGAGGGTGTTAGAATTATAGATGATGTAATCTCAACTGTTTATCTCCTTTCCTCTCCCGTAACAACCTCAAACTCTATCCCGTGTAACAACCTGGATCCTAGCAATCAGGTGCAACTTGTACGCCACGGCAAGGGCTTCATGACTCGATCAATATAACACCACGCAGCTCTCTGCGGAGAGTAGGAACGCTTCCCAACTGATACCATGAACCAACATGCTAATGATTTATGTCAGCGGTGGGCGTGCTGTGCCTCCATTGGTTTGTGTGTGTATCTTGCACACAGCATAGGGTAAATGTCTTGGAAAGCTGTGTTAGAGCATCTCCAACAGGCGTCGGTCGCGCCGCGCGCAAAAAACACGTATGCCACGCGTGCATCGCCTGGTTTGGCGCGGCGCGCAGTGCTGGCTCCAGCAGCCGCGCTAAAATGCAGCGCGCGCGCGCCGATCCAACAGCGCGCAAAAATGCAGCGCGCGCGACTCGCACAAACAACATATGCATTCAAAAACAAAAGCAAAAAAATCAAAAACAAACAAAAATAAATAGTTCAATTTCGTTTATTACAACTCAAACAAACAGTTTATCGTTCAATACAACAAATAGTGCAATTAAACACAACAAATAGTTCAACAATACAATAACGAACGCACAAATCATGATGCTCTTTGTCGTCCATTCCATGCCCACCACTCCTCAATGAGATCCTTCTGAAGATCATTATGTGCTGCACGACGTCAAATGGCATGATAGGAGGCAACAAAACGGACCACCCTTTCAGCCCTTCGTCGCACTCGCACGGGATATCCCAAGAGCTCATACTGAGAGTAGTCTACATCTTGGCCACGCTCATTCTCGATGATCATGTTGTGCATGATCACTGTCGGTGGGAAACGACATCTATGGGATCACAAGAATCCCTACTACGGTTGCGGGGCGCGGGGTCGTGAGAAGAGCGGATCAAACAGATAGCACACGGTTCGTTTATCCAGGTTCGGGCCGCGGGGATGCGTAAAACCCTACTCCTGCTTTGGTGGATTGTATATCTGTGTTCTTGAGCTAGCTATGGGGCGTGAGGAGCTCCAAAAAGCCGAATCCTTCCTCCTCGTCGCCTCGAGCCTCCTTTTATAGGAAAGGGGTTGCCACAGTGACACACAGGAGGTGGAAAGGGTACAGTGATGTGAGGTTATCCCTCACATTACATGACAAGGCGTATTTAATGCGTCTTGCCCAGGTGTCCTTGCTTTATCGGGGACGGGGGAGAGCCCTGTCTCATCCGTCGCCGCTCCCTCTCGTGTCGACACGCGCCCTGGCCAGCGGCACCCGCGGTGCCATGTAGGCAGGCAGGCAGCTGAGGTGGCGCAGTGGTGGGTCTCCACGAAGATCCACATGCCGCCACACAGGTGCCTGCCCAGCTGGTTGGGTCGGCAGCTGCATGAGAACGACGGTGGAGGTTTGACTTGCGTGGGCCTGATGGTGGCCCTACGGGTGTTCTTGGCAAGGGCCTTGCCGGGGCCCCGGCAATGGTCTTGCCGTGGCACCTGCTGTCATCCCCGGCAAGGCTCTTGCCGGGGGCCTTGTGGTCCTCCTTGGCTGGGATCCCGCCAAGGATCATCATCTTCTAATGGGTGTATCTGATCTTGAATGCCTTCACAAAGATCTGCATGCCACCACGGGGATGTCTCCCGAATCCTTGCCCCATGGAGGCAGTGGACTCAAGGGTGACTCACTCCGTAGGTGTGGGGCGAGCTGCCACGGCAAGGGTCTTGCCGGGTTTGCTAAAACCGCCTCCCAGCAAGGATCTTGCCGGGGGGTCCCCTTCGTCCCCTTTGCTCTTTGTGGTCTTGGTCTTGGCGTCGTTCTGCTTCTCCTGAGTTTCGGCCTTACCTTGGCTCACCTTCCTTGCCTTGCTCAGTGTGGTGGTGCCCGTGGCTCAAATTGCCCGTGCACAGTTATAGGGGTACAAAAAGTGCACCCCTCTTTTTCTACACCGACAGGAGCCCCCGGGCCTGGGCCACACGTAAGCGCAATCGCGTCGTTGGGCTAGGCCCAAAAACAGTGCGCGGGCAGGCGGGGCGGTTTTTACCGCGGTAAGTTTCTTCGCGCGCTGTGCTTCCCACGCTTCCCGCACGTGGCGTGGTGTGGGGAGGCGTGTGTGACGTGGGCGGCATGCGTGGGGCTGAGCTCTGCATGCATGCGTCATGTCGTAGTAAAGGGGGGGCGATTCGCGCCCTCCCCATAAACGGACGGAGGCGTGGAGGCGCGGCCCATTTACTGAACGGGGCCGAGGCATGGTCTTCAAGGCGTCCACTCCCTATGATCACGGGGTGGGGAGAGGTCGCCTCACCTGTCGCCTCGGTCCTGCACGCCTGCCACGTGGCTCTCATGCGCTTGGGGTGGCGAACGGTGGAGGCGGGAAACCGGGCCGCCACGGGCTGGGGCGGCGGGTCGGTCCCAGTTCTCTGCGCCTTCCGCGTCTTGATTGGCTAAGCGGGGCGGCCGAGCCCCCACCCCGTTCCTTTATAAAGAGCGGGAAGGGGATGGCGTCCCGCATTCCTTCATCTCCTCCTTTCTTCAGCTTCTGCTCCCCTCTTACATCCGCCATGGAGAGAGGGAATCCTGGTCCTTCAACGGTGGCGGCGAGGGTCGCCGCTCGACAACGCGTCCCTCCTTCTCCTGCACCCGCGGTGGCAGAGCCAGCTGCGAGGGGAAGGGGGAGGGGCGAGGCCGTGGGCGAGGCCGAGGCGCTCGGGGAAGAGGAGGACGGGGCGGCGCGCCGGCCTCGCCTTCGCTAGCAGTTCCTCCCCCATGGAGGGCCACGTTGGAGATGACCCTTGCGAGTTCTTCGTCAGGCTGCGCCGGCCGCCTCGTCGTCGCCTTCGTCTCCCGACTCCATTCGCGCGGGAGATGGAGCTGGATCCGCCGGAGTCGCTACGGCTGCACATGAGGGGCTACGGGATCAGTGGCATGCGGGCCTGCATCGACTTCCCCGCCCCTCACGTGATGTAGCTTTGTCGGGGATGGAAGACGTTTTCTCATATCCACCGCTTGATGGAGGGGCTCACTCTCCATTTTAAGCTGATGGAGGGTGGCCTTCTCTCCGTCAAGGTCTTCGGGTCTCTGTTGAATTTAAAACTTGTAATCCCATCATTCATGTTTTTCATTCCCCATGGACTGTACCTGAGTGGAATGTTTTTAATGAAAAAGGGATGCTTGCCGGGTCATTTGTTTGCGGGTGGAACCCACAACAAGGAGTAAATCCTTGATATCTTCAAGATAAACATTTCCTTGCCCGGCAACAGGCCTTGCCATCTCCCCACTTCGCTCAACCTTCCTCACGCCTTTGGCGGAGGCAGGGATGAGGCGGGTTCTGGCTCCTTGTTTCATCCCTTCGTTGTCGCGACTATGACCAAACTTGGCCCTAGGAACGAGCCCTAGGGCCTAGAGTTATGGGAGCACGGTAGCTTAGGGGAAAACGAGGTTTCACATACCTCAGTCCATAATGGAATGCATGATAAGGGATGAGAAACTTATCTGAAGATGCAGCCCCCGGCAATCCTGGTTCGCCGTGGGTGAATCTTTGCTCTTGCAGCCCCCGGCAATGCTGGCTTGCCGGGGGCTAGATGCTGGTCTGTTCATCTTCTTTTCCTCCCCAAGTGGTTCGGCACGGATATCCGTGTGTCCTGTGAACCAAAGAAGACAAAAGAAAGACAAAGGGACGCACACTCGACCTCTAAGCTAGGGGTTAGTCGCTGCTAAGCACTATCAACCCTAACCAAGGACGAGACTCGACCTAGCATGCATGCTATAACTTAGGGCGCCAGCGCTTCATTTACATGTCCTTAGGGTCTGCGCCTGGCTTTGTACAAAGGGTTAAATGCATCATCGGCAATGCTTGTACAAAAGGTGGCTTGTCAGGGGGCCCGGCAAGCCGCGCCTCACGGGTAAAACTTGCGAAGATGCACAATGTTCCAGGAGTTACTCACCGGAACGGCATCTTCGGTCTCCAGGCGGACTGCGCTGGGCCTGGTGACTCGTATTACCCGATAAGGGCCTTCCCACTTTGGCGTCAACTTGTTGGAATTCTTGACCGATTGAACGCGTCGAAGGACAAGGTCGCCTTCCTCAAGGCTTCGGGCATGAACCTTGCGGCTATGGTAGCAGCGCAAGGCTTGCTGGTAGCGTGCTGCTCTCACAGCCGCCCGAAGACGATCTTCCTCAAGGAGCATTGCGTCATCTTGCCGCAGTTTCTCTTGCTCAAGCTCATCATAAGCGAGCACTCGAGGTGACCCGTATATGAGTTCAGTGGGGAGAACTGCTTATGTCCCATATACTAGGGCAAAGGGTGTCTGGCCGGTGGCTCGATTTGGCGTCGTCCTGATCGACCAAAGAACCATCGGCAACTCATCAATCCAGCGCCTTCCACTCTTGTGCAGCCTGTCAAAGGTCTTGGTCCTTAAGCCTCACAGTACTTCAATGTTTGCCCTCTCAGCTTGACCATTGCTTCGTGGGTGAGCAACGCAAGCGAAACAGACTTTGCTGCCGAGGTCTTGGATATATTGCATGAAGGTGCGGCTTGTGAATTGTGTGCCATTGTCGGTGATGACCCTGTTGGGTACACCAAAACGGCACACTAGTTCCTTGAAGAACTTTACGGCTGACTGAGCTGTGACCTTCCTCACTGCCTCCACCTCCGGCCACTTTGTGAACTTGTCGATTGCAACGTACAAGTACTCAAAGCCCCCGACAGCGCGGGGGAAAGGGCCCAGTATGTCGAGCCCCCAGACCGAGAAGGGCCAGGAGAGAGGAATGGTTTGAAGGGCTTGAGCTGGCTGATGAAGCTTCTTTGAATGGAACTGACACGCTTCACACCTGGTGACTAGTGTCATCGCATCCTGGAGGGCGGTGGGCCAGAAGAAGCCTTGCCGAAATGCCTTGCCGGCAAGGGCCCTTTACCCGATGTGGGTTCCACATATGCCTCCGTGTATCTCCGCCAACAGCTCCAGTCCTTCCTCCCGAGGGATACACTTCAATTTCACACCGTTCGGCCTCTTTCTGTACAGGACATCATCGACGAACTGGTACATGGTAGAGCGACGGGCTACTTTTTCCGCTTCTTCCTGCTCTTTAGGAAGTTCCCCTGTTTGGAGGAATCGGACGGTATGTTGTGCCCACGCTGGAGCCTGGGGCTCGACGGCGAGGACTAAAGGCATTTCCTCCGCTATAGGAGCAGCTATCTCAACGGCAAGAGCTTGACACTCCGCCGGAGCTAGCCGTCCCGTGGCGGGCTCAGTGTCCCCGGCAACATCCTTCCCGGTGGCTCTGGGGAGCTCGGTGGGAAAGTACTTGCCGGGTCCTGATTTCCTCCTCTTGTTCTGCTCTGTTGATGGATCAACGGATGGATGAGTTAGCTGGAGCACAAAGGTACCTGGTTCCACAGGTAGCTTGAGGGCAGCGCGTTTTGACAGGTAATCGGCGATATCATTCTCCGCCCGGGAAACGTATTCAGCCTGTATACCGTCGAAACGCTCTTCCAGCTTTCTCACTTCATCGACGTAGGCCTTCATCAACGGGCTCTGGTAGTCCTTGTGGACTTGCTTGACGACGAGTTGCGAGTCGCCCCTGACGATGAGCTTCTTGATTCCGAGGTCCACCGCGATCCTAAGACCGGCAAGCAGCCCTTCGTACGATGCCGTATTGTTTGTTGACACCTCCCTGGGGAAGTGCATCTGGATCACGTACTTGAGGTGCTCTCCGGTGGGTGCGACAAGCAGTACGCCAGCCCCGGCGCCGTGTAAGGATAAAGCTCCATCAAAGTACATGATCCAACTGCAACTTGCCTCCTTGCCGGGGAGACCAGTCTCTTGGGCTTCTTTGTCAGGCGTTGCGGTCCATTCTGCAATGAACTCCGCCAGGACTCGGCTCTGAATCATTGAAGTACTTTCAAACTTGAGGCCAAAGCTGGACAGCTCCAGTGCCCATTCCACAATTCTTCCCGTTGCATCTGGATTGTGCAATATCTGTTGCAGAGGGAGGCGAGTGACGACAGTGATCTCGTGTGCCTGGAAGTAGTGACGCAGCTTCCTCTAGGCCATATGAAGGCCGAAGAGCAGTTTTTGCACGCCGGAGTACCTTGATCTAGCTCCCTGCAGGAGGGAACTAACAAAGTAGACCGGGTGCTACATCATTTTCTTCTTCGGCGGCACTTCAACTAGCTGTGTCGTCTCTACATTGGTGGTGTCGGGTTCTGTCGCTGCCATTACCTCGTCGTCAACCTCTCTCTGCGCCACTAGTGCGGCACTGACCACCTGGTTCATTGCCGCCAGGTATAGCAGCAACGGCTCCTGTGGCCTAGGCGCAACTAGTATTGGCACGGAGGAGAGGTACTTCTTCAAATCTTGCAATGCTGCTTTGGCTTCTGGCGTCCACTCCATCGGGCCCGCCTTTTTCAGGATCTTGAAAAAGGGAAGGGCACGCTCGGCAGACTTGGAAATGAATCTGCCCATGGCGGCGACGCAACCAGCAAGCCGACGCACATCCTTGATTCGCTTGGGTGCTTCAATTTGCTCTATAGCTTTGATCTTATCCGGATTGGCCTCGATCCCACGCTGTGACACAAAGAACTCAAGAAGCTTGCCGGACGGGACGCCAAAGATGCACTTCTCAGGGTTCAGCTTGAGATTGATCTTGCGCAGGTTTGCAAATGTTTCTTGCAAATTCAGTATGAGGGTTGCCCTGTCCTTGGTTTTGACCACTATGTCATCCATATAAGCTTCCATATTTCTATGGAGCTGGGGTTCAAAACCAATCTGGACCGCCCTTGCAAACATCGAACCAGCACTCTTCAGCCCGAAAGGCATCCGCATGAAACAATACATACCACATGGGGTGATGAATGTTGTTTTCTCTTCGTCTTCTCTTATCATGAAGATCTGGTGGTAGCCGGAGTAGGCATCGAGGAATGACAACAGATCACACCCAGCTGTGGAGTCAACAATCTGGTCGATGCGCGGCAACAGGAAGGGGTCCTTAGGACAAGCCTTATTGATATCTGTGTAATCAATACACAGCCTCCACTTCCCATTAGCCTTGCGCACCACGACCGGATTGGCCAACCACATTGGATGGAGCACTCCTCTTACCAAACCTGTTGCTTCCAGTTTCCAGATCTCCTCTGTGATGAACTCTTGTCATTCCAAAGCTTGCTTTCTGACCTTCTGCTTGACGGGCCGTGCATGAGGACAGACAGCAAGGTGGTGCTCAATCACCTTCCTGGGAACGCCGGGGATGTCGGAAGCTTGCCATGCAAACACACCGACATTCGCCCGCAGGAAGGTGACGAGCGCGTCTTCCTATTTGTCGTCAAGGGTGGAGCTTATGGTGAAAGCCCTTCCCGTGCCGTCCTCATTGACAGAAACCTTCTTGGTTCCCGGCGGTATGGCCCTAGGCTTCTTGTTTCCGCCGATGGAGCTCTCTGGCACGTCCTCGACGGGAGCGCTACACTCCGGAGAGGTGTGCTTGCCGGAGTGGGTGTCCGAGGTCTCACCGGTCTTCTTCTTCTTCCCTCCCGGGGTCCCAGCGGCAGGAGCAAGTGCCCTAGTGGCGGCAGCTGCTGCAACTGCTTGCTGGTATAGTTGGTCAGCGCAAATCAGCGCATCTTTCTTATCGGAGGGGATGGTGATGATCGTCACAGGTCTTGGCATCTTCAGGGTGTTGTAGGTGTAGTGTGACGCCACCATGTACTTGGCCAGCACTAGGCGGCCAAGGATCCCGTTGTAGGGCAAGGGGATCTTGGCAACATCAAACACGATCCTCTCTGTCCTGTAGTTCAGATCGCTTCCAAAAGTCACGGGCAGCGTGACCTTTACCTTAGGTCGGCTTCTTCCCAGGTTGACCCCCTAAAACATGCCCATCTCCTCGAGGTCTCCATCAGGAATCTGCAGTTTCTTGATCACGACAGGCGAGATCAAGTTTAGACCGGCCCCGCCATCGACTAGCATCTTTGTCACCTCGAGGTTGCATATTGTTGGTGAAACCAACAATGGCAAGCACCCGACCGCAGTAGTGCGATCAGGGTGATCCTCAATGTCAAAAATGATAGGTGTGCTGGACCACTTCAGCAGCCTTTGGGCATCAAACAACGGCTCTGCCGCTGCAATCTCTCGCGCCCACTGTTTAAGCTGGCGGTGAGAAGTATGCAGCGAGGCGCCGCCGTCGATGCACATGGCCTCTGTAGCTTTCTGAAACTCTTGGTCACCGGATTTGTCGTCCTCTTCGTGATCGTCGTCTTCTGGCTTTTTGTCACGGCCCCGGGCGGGCCTCTCCTGTTGTTTATCCTTGCCGCGACGGCCCGCCTGCATGTCACGCTTCTTGCCGGACCCCTCAGCATCGTCTTGGCCCTTCTCCTTGTCCCGCCTCTCATATTCAGCCCTCTGCTTCTTAGCGAGGAGCTCAACCTGTCGGCAGTCTTGGAGAGCATGGCCTTTGGTGCGATGGATCTTGCAGTATCGCTTGTCGGAGTTTCCTGGCTTCTCGGCAACCGCCAAGGCCCGGCAGGCGACACATCCGGCAATTTCCTTGCCGGGGTCATCTGCCTTGGTTTTCTTGGTGGAGCCGGTGTCATCAGATCCCTCGACGGCAAGCACGGCTTTACCTTTGCGCTTCCTGTTGCGGCGCCGACCCTTCTTCGCCGGGGCGGCAGTATCTTCATCTGAGGAGTTGGTTTCCACTCCGGCGTCTTTGCCGGGGTACTTCCTTCCCTCTTCAGCCCAGGCACATCTGTCAGCAAGAACATAGAGTTCTGCTACATCTTTCACCTTGTTCATTGCCAGCTCTTCACGCATCTTGCGGTTACGCATGTTCTGATGGAACGCGCTGATGATGGCGGCAGGGTGAGCATCAGGGATATTGTACTGTATCCGGCTGAACCTTTGTATATACTTGCGAAGACTCTCGCCTCCCTTCTGGGGAATGACGTGCAAGTCGATCGCTTGGCCATGGGCTTGGTGGCCTCCAGTAAAGGCGCCCACAAACTCATGGCACAAATCCGACCAGGAGGAAATAGAGTCTACCGGCAAGTGCATCAACCATGACATGGCGTTGGGTTTAAGAGCCAACGGAAAGTAATTCGCAAGCACCTTATCGTCGCGGGCTCCGGCAGCTTGCATCGCAATGGTGTAGATGCTGAGGAACTCGGATGGGTGGGTCTTGCCGCTGTATTTTTCGCCCATGTTAGGTTTGAAGGTGCGGTGAGTGGGCCACTGAAACTGCCGCAGCTCACGGGTGAAAGCCGGACAGCCTACCTCGTAAGGTAGGCCTCCAGGGCTCTCCGGTGCTGGGTGGTTCACAGCAGGCCCTGCTCGCCTGTCTGACTGGTGGCGCGCTCCGCTCCGGCGCTCGATAGTGGTTTGAGCATCTTCATGTTCTCGTTCCCGAAAGACTTGGCGCTGGTCACAGTGGGTCCGCGGGTCGGACGATGCTATGGAGATTTCATCGCCCGCAACGTCGCGACGGGCTGGCGTCCGTGGTACCGGGCGAGCAGGAGGCGAGTGCACCGTGGTCGTGGCGCCGCCGGCTTTCCTGCCACTGGTGCGTCGAACTCCGTCGGAGCGTCGACCCGGGGACTCCACCGGACTTGGTTCGTCTTTGTTGGCCACCGCAACAAGGCTTCGGATAGTGGCTCTCCATTCGTCGAGTTTCCCCGTAGTGGGAGGAAACTTGAGGAGCAACTGCGCGCGCGCCAGGGCTTCTGCTGGCGTTGGTGGCAGCGAAACCTGCACGGATCGCGACGCGCTTCGACTTCTGACCATGTCAGAAGGAGCTCTATCACGACCCCACGGTCGCATGCCATCTTCACCAGCGCCTCGGCGAGCGGGCAGGTCTTCTACCTCCCGGGAGTGGCGCTCGGGGCTCTTCCTGCGGCGACGCCCGGGGTCTTCGGCGTGATTGCGCCGTTCGTAGCGCGCCGCTTGAGAGGAGCACGCCGTCGGCGCCGGCGTGGGAGTCTTGGAGGCCCTCGCATCGCCTTCGGGCGGGGCGGTAGCGATCTTGGAAGGCCCCGCACCACCCGCAGAGGGCCTGGCTCCGTCTTTGGATTTGGCGGCGTGCGGCCCGTTACCAGGCGCACGAACATCGCCGCCTCCCAAACTCCGGCTGCTGGGACGGTGTTGGTGTCCGCGAACGGCGCCCCGGGTCCTTTCTACAACCGGTCCGCTGCTCGCCCGCGTCGGGACGGGATGTCCGGCTTCCGACGGGCCAACCGCCACCGTCATCTTCTTCTTGGGCGCCATGATGATGAAGAAGCGCCGAACTAACTGCTAAAGCCGATTCTCACAACTACGCCCCCTACCTGGAGCGCCAAAGATGTCGGTGGGAAACGACACCTATGGGATCACAAGAATCCCTACTACGGTTGCGGGGCGCAGGGTCGTGAGAAGAGCGTATCAAACAGATAGCACACGGTTTGTTTATCCAGGTTCGGGCCGCGGGGATGGGTAAAACCCTACTCCTGCTTTGGTGGATTGTATATCTGTGTTCTTGAGCTAGCTATGGGGCGTGAGGAGCTCCAAAAAGCCGAATCCTTCCTCCTGGTCGCCTCGGGCCTCCTTTTATAGGAAAGGGGTTGCCATAGTGACACACAGGAGGTGGAAAGGGTACAGTGATGTGAGGTTATCCCTCGCATTACATGACAAGGCGCATTTAATGCGTCTTGCCCAGGTGTCCTTGCTTTATCAGGGACGGGGGAGAGCCCTGTCTCATCCGTCGCCGCTCCCTCTCGTGTCGACACGCGCCCTGGCCAGCGGCGCCCGCGGTGCCATGTAGGCAGGCAGGCAGCTGAGGTGGCGCAGTGGTGGGTCTCCACGAAGATCCGCATGCCGCCACGCAGGTGCCTGCCCAGCTGGTTGGGTCGACGGCTGCATGCGAACGGTGGTGGAGGTTTGACTTGCGTGGGCCTGATGGTGGCCCTATGGGTGTTCTTGGCAAGGGCCTTGTCGGGGCCCCGGCAAGGGTCTTGCCGTGGCGTCTGCTGTCATCCCCGGCAAGGCTCTTGCCGGGGGCCTTGTGGTCCTCCTTGGCTGGGATCCCGCCAAGGATCACCATCTTCTAAAGGGTGTATCTGATCTTGAATGCCTTCACAAAGATCTGCATGCCACCACGGGGATGTCTCCCGAATCCTTGCCCCATGGGGGCAGTGGACTCAAGGGTGACTCACTCCGTAGGTGTGGGGCGAGCTGCCACGGCAAGGGTCTTGCCGGGTTTGCTAAAACCGCCTCCCGGCAAGGATCTTGCCGGGGGGGTCCGCTTCATCCTCTTTGCTCTTTGTGGTCTTGGTCTTGGCGTCGTTCTGCTTCTCCTGAGTTTCGGCCTTATCTTGGCTCACCTCCCTTGCCTTGCTCAGTGTGGTGGTGCCCGTGGCTCAGACTGCCCGTGCACAGTTATAGGGGTACAAAAAGTATACCCCTCTTTTTGTACACCGACAATCACACAAGCGTGCATTATGTACCAAAGCATCTTTTGATCCCAAAATCTAGCCGGTCCTCTCACAATAGCAAATTGGGCTTGCAAAATCCCAAAAGCTCTCTCCACATCTTTTCTAGCCACCGCCTGAGCATTGTGGAAATCAAGATTTTTCTTACCTTCTGGCTTTTTCAACGGCTTGACAAAGGTTTGCCACTTTGGATAGATGCCATCCGCTAGATAATAGCCATAGTTGTATGTACGGCCATTTGCTACAAACTGCACCGGTGGCAACTCCCCATTTGCAATCTTACTCATCGGTGGTGACCGGTTGACAACATTGATGTCATTCAAAGATCCAGGCATTCCAAAGAATGCATGCCAAATCCAAGTCTCTTGATCGGCCACCGCTTCAAGGATTATAGTGGAACCCTTTTTTTGGCCGTGGAATTGCCCATGCCATGCCTTTGGACAATTCTTTCAACTCCAATGCATGCAATCTATTGAGCCAAGCATGCCAGGAAAGCCGCGAGCTTTGTTCATCGCCAAAAGCCTTGCGACGTCTTCAGCGGTGGGAGATCTCAAATACTCCTCGCCAAACACTTGCACAATTCCGACTGCGAAGCGCTTGACACACATGATAGCTTGGCTCTCACCCATAGCCAAGTGATCATCAACTAGATCAGCCGGTATACCGTATGCCAACATACGCAAAGCGGTTGTCACCTTCTGAAAGGTGCTATGCCCGAGCTCTCCGGCGGCATTCCTCCTTTGCTGAAAAAAACGGTCATGGCTCGCTAGTTTCTCTGTAATGCGCCTGAACAACTCGGTGCTCATCCTAAACCGGCGACGAAAATACGACTCGGGGTATGTGGGATTCTCCGCAAAATAATGCCTGATCAATCTGTTGTGGGCATCGATCCTATCCCTCCAAATTTTTTGCCGACCCATAACCGAACCACCGTGTTTCGGTTTTTTATTAATATGCATAGCTAGGATCATTGCAAGATCCTCCTCCTCTTCCATATCAAATTCTTCTTCGGAAGAATCATACGACGAACTCACCTACAATGTTGAATACTATGCTATAAATAAAAAACTACAATCAACATGCGCGAAATTCATGGCTTTTGAGCAATACATACCTTCTACACGTTTTGTCAAACACCTAGCGGGCGCCGAGCGGCAGCGAGCGCGCGGGCGCTGTTCGTCGGCGGACCAGCACGCGCGCGGGGCGGCGGGCCTAGAGGGGGGCCGGAGAAAGCGCGCGAGGGGCGGGGATAGGCCGAGGAAGCGCCGGAACGGTCGCCGGGTGGCGCGGTCGGCGACGGCAGCGCGGCTGGAGGGGGGTGGGAGGTGCGAGCGAGCGCGTGAGAGTCCAGCGCGCGGGAGCGGGCGCAGCAAATAAGCGGCGCGCGATTGCGTTTCGGCCCGCGCGCTGGACTACGTATGTCGCGCGCGCGGTTTTCGCGCGCCCGCTGGAGCAGCTCTTCCGGTTGCGCGCGCGCTAAAAGGGGGAATTTTGCGGTGCGGCGCTAGTTTGGCGCGCCTGTTGGAGATGCTTTTATGGACAAGAGATTCGCGTATCGACCGTCTCACACGAAACCGTACTGGACTGACATGAGAGAGAGAGAGAGTGGATGGTAGCCAGCCATGGAAGATTGGAAGGGAGGCAAGCATGTTTTGGACCGGCGGTCAAGACCCTAGAAAGAGCGAAACGCTGGGTAAAAGAGGTCACATCCATCGCCCCGCTCCGCTCTAAAAGAGCCCTCGTCTCCTCCAACAATCCCACCCAAACCAAGTTCCCTTCCTTTCTTCTTCCCAAGCTTCCGCTCTTCGCCTTCTGTCGACCATGGCCGCCCCTCCCGTTGTAGCTACTGCCGCCGCTGCTGTTGGTGCTCCACCTGCCGCCGCCGCCCTTGTTGCTGCTGCCGCCGCCCTTGCTGGTGCCGCCGCCTTTGCTGGTGGTGCCCATCCTGCTCCAGCTCCAGCTGCTGCCGCTGCCCTTGCTGGTGATGCTCCTCCGGCTCCACCTGCTGCCGCCATTGATGTTCCTGCTCCTCCTCAGGTTTTTCTTTTTTGGCTCATTTCATCCCAATCATATTTGTGTTCTTGGCTTTTTGGTTAACTTGCTGATCACCTTTGGTTTGTTCAACTTGTGCAACTCATCTTGCCAGTGATACCACGCGACATCGGCGAAGCAAGCAACGTCCAGGTCCTCGTACGTGCATCGCTCGCTTCGTCCGCGGCGTTGTCCTTCGTCTTGGGTCTTGTCGCCATTCTCGTCACCATCGGGACTTCCTACCACTACGGGTTTGGATGCCCTACGATGTCCATCACCATGGCGTGTGCTTTGATTAGGTATGTGATCATTGCCATGGGGTCCATCGCTGCGCACTGGGCCGTCATGACTGCGGCCCTTTCTGGCCCTTAGATTGATAGATCTATGCGGCCGGCTGGTAGCACTCGTCTCCTAGGCCGTTGTTTACTTTTCTAGCCATGTCCATCAGCTCTTCGTGATGTATGAACAAGCTATTTATCCTTTTAATTATGCGGCCGGTGTGTAGTTTCGATTTGCTTCAAGGGTATGAATGTCCATGGGCTGTGATTTATGATGTAGTACGTATGAACAAACCGATGTATATCCTCTTAATTAAGCTACTCCAGAGGTAGAACTAGAGAGCAGATTATGGACTTGAATTTGGTCAACAACCGAAATGTTGAGACCCCGCGAAACAGAACATCACGAATAGCTACTTGTTTATTATGTTTGTTCTTGCGAATCAACGAGAGAATACATATTTGTTCTATTCCCCTAGCTTAATCCAAACGCACGCACGCACGCATAAACTGGATACCAGGAAAAACTCATCCAGTTGGTAGCAGTAGCCTGCATAACATCAAAGTAAAATAGTTTTTCCATATGCAGAATACAAGCAGCTAGTACATGTCTATCTGTAACAATTCCACCGCACTATTCTCGTCTACACAGACAACACACACCAAATTTCTTTGAGGCACTTACACATTGTTGAACAGACATTGCAATTATACATGTTCAGCAGATGCAAATCTAGGCAAAGCTACAAGTAACCAACGACCGCAGATTAATTGATTGAGACTGCTGAAAGCATCAAGGTAGTAAACATCTCAACAAGTTTGTCTTATCATTCAGGCACGTCATTCTTGGGAGAGTTACGCTTTTGGCAGATCACACCTTTGTGGACATGTACTACTTTTGTGAGCTTAAAACCTGAAGATAAAACCATCCCAGACCTACAGAATCAGTTGACATCTCTCTGTCGGACAATCCCAAACCATCGAACATGGCAGCAACAGGCTCCAGTGCAACTTGGACATCTCTTAAAAAAATTAGAAGGAAAGGGCTCTTGCCCCGGCTCCATTTGTATTACCAAATGAAACCCAGTACCACCAGCATCTTTGTTACAAGCACGCGGGGGATATACAGCACACACGCTGCCCCAGCAAATAAAATTGTCAAAGCCTCAAAGGCAGATCGCTGAAACCTTAACAGCTAACAGCTAAAAGAGATAAAAGCTAGTCTCAGAGGTACTATCAGCCAGCAAAGAAAGGGGATCGGGAGCCGCAACGAAGGAGTGGGTCAAGCATGAACCACCCCAGATCGCGGACAGCGTCACGGTTCGAGCAGCACCTCCGAGCACTGCATCAGGCCTAGCCAGGGTCTGGCCACATCAGGAGGGGAGGGGCTCGTGCTTCCTGTTCCAGTTTCCTCACCAAGCGCATTACTGTCCCCTAGTTTTACAATTTCCAGGTACAGTAGGTGCATAGTGTTGTGTTGCCGTGAAGAGTACTTGAGCGCACCTTGGTCCTTTTGGTAGCGCCAAAAATTCCACCGACAGTATATCATCCCTCGCATCGCTGGTCCAACATTTCAGCACATGTTTGGCTGGAACCTCCTGCAAGTTAAGCTGAATCATCCCTGCAAAAAAACAATGTTCACCACATATAGCCATGTTTGTCGCCTTTTTTTTCTTCTGAAAAGGGGGTCACCCCGGCCTCTGCATCAGAACGATGCATACGGCCATCTTATTAAAACAAATAAATAAGGTTCCAACAAGGTCTCAAAGTCTCCAACTAAAAAAAAGCTCACTCGGAGCCAAATAGGCTAGAAAGACAAACTAGCCAAATAAGGGACGCCACAACCGGCTGGCTAAAGAGAGATAGGTAAACTAATTGACTATCCTATTACATAACCGCCATCCAAGCCGGTTGAAGATATCCCGAGCTATCATCTCCCAACAGATAGAGCCATGTTTGTCGCCTACATCAACTAATTCAAAAGATGTGTAAGAAAAATAGGCATGGCATAATACCTTAAGTGCATGGCTGCACACGATCCCCTCCCGTGGTGTTCAAACGCCCCACGGTCACACTTGAATTCATCAGCAAATTCATTTACCTGTACCAGGAATTCAGATTTACACCACTTCTCCCCTCATTCAAAATGTCGAACCCTCCTTCATATAGCATCTCAGCAAACTTTTCAAACATGGTTCTTGTGTAAATTTTAGATGCATATATCTCGATTGGCAAATTTAGCCTTAGAACTACTCTTCCCTACACGGAAACATCTCAAACTTTATCGGCTGAGACGATATAATTTACAAGCATGCTTTGCAAACGGATGTGTAAAAAGCGAATGTTCATCTCACCAATTTTGTCCTCTTCTCCTGATAACTCTACTCTGAATCCCTGTTGAACTGCATCTTCTCGTATTGTCTGACAAACAGGTGACTAGGTCCCGGGTGTATCTATCAACGTGTCGACAGGTCTCGGGTGTTTCCATCTATGTGTCGATAGATACTTTGCCTATGCTTACATATTGTTTTCCCTAGTTGTTTCACCAGGTCCCGGGTGTTTCTATCTATGTGTCGGTGCGACCTCCAATGTAACTTCTCCATACAGTTAACAGAGAATTCATGATTGTGTTTTGCTTATGCTCTGCCCTGTGTTTGCACACGTAGCATCCATTATTGTCTGATCTCAATAGCCGCATCATCATAGCAGTGTAGCCACAATGTATCGACTGAAGCGGTTTACCCTACAAATGATGTTCGAATCAGTCAGTATTATCACATTTTAAGTCTTTAACACAGCCATTAAAAAAATCATGTTTAGAGCAACTCCAACGGGGCTACCCATTCCGTCCGCCATCGTCTGTTTGTGTCCGCGCAGACAAAAGTGATGACCCAACGCGTCGACCCATTTTCGGCCCAAATTTGGGACTGAAATGTGTCGGCGCTAACGCGCCGCGCGCCTCCTCGGTGTCCACCTCGTCCACACGCGGCGCCCGTCCACCTGCTGCGGTCAACATTATTTATGACGACCACCTACCGCAGGCCCACCCGTCAGCGAGGGCAGGCGTCCTTTTTTTAATCCGAGCATGCGGGTGGGGGCCGTCCTCATCCGCTTTCAGAAGCCCCCCATCCCCATCTCGCCACCCTCTTTGCTCCCTGTTGCCGTCAAAGATGGGCTTTTTCTCCAGCAAGGCAAAGGGCAAGGCCCCGCCAACTCTCCTGATGTAGGGTGGAACCCTATTCGGCCGATCTTCCACGATTGAAGTGGATTCCTGCAAAGAACACGAGGGAAAACACGAGGAAACACATGGGAAACACTCAAGAACAAGTCCAATCACACATCCACTAGACCAACAAACACATGAGATTCACAAGGTACGAGAACAATCAAAGGTAAACAAGATACATGGTAAAGTTCATCCCAAATCCTATGAAGGAGATGGGGTCTTGATGATCTAGATAGATGCTTCCCACAAGGGGGCCTTGATATCCACTTGGGGGATCTTTTCCGAAGAGGTCTTGCATCCACACATGGATCTTATCCTAAGAGGAATCCCACAAGGGGAGATACATGAGCTAAGCTCTAATGTCTAGATCTATTCTTAGCTAAGTCTAAATGGATGAGGGGAAGGAGTATATATAGTCATAGGCAAAGAGATGGATAAGTGAGGGCGAAATGGTAATACAATGGCAAGGCCCACAGCAACACACAGGGTGCCCCATGCGCACGGGATAAGTGGAGCCCGTGCACACGGGGTCTCCAACGACCTGGCGACTTAGCCCGTGCGCGCGGGGTCAAAGAGGCATGTGGGCACGGGGGTTCTGTGTGCACGGTATACGCTCGTGCGCACTGGGTCCTACAACGGTTATAGGAGAGGGGCCCGTGCGCACGAGGCCTTTTGGGGCCGTGCGCAAAGGGTATCCTGAAGCCTTGCAGTCAGCCTTCTCATGGACTCCCGTCGGTGCTTGAGGGACTTGGCCTTCTTCTTGGCGGTTCCTTCTCCGCTTCCAAGCTTCCCTCTTGGATGGTGTAGTTGTTCTCTTGAGCTTGGAATCCCCCTCGATGAATGTGTAGCTCCGCTCACACCTATATATGCACACGATAGAGGAGTCAAGTAGTATACCATCCTCGAAGGGGTACAAGTGGACACGTGTAAAGGATATGATTCACCTTTGTATGTATGAAGTAGATGTCGCACGTGTCACTTGCCAAATGGACTCTTGACATGGTGATGTACATAGGATGCTCCGCATCATCCCCTCCCCCTGGGAAAGATACGACCTAGGATCGAAATCCAAATCACCATGGGAAATAGATGTCATCGCCGTGTATAAGTGGACGATCACCAAGCGTTCATCATCTTGAAGTTCGAAACGGGCACTCTCCAATGTCGCACTGTCTTGGGATTCTTTCAGAAGGAGCAAAGACAACAAGCACTTGGAAAAATAAATATGGTTAGCGTTAGTGCAAAACCAAGCACTCAAGAGGTGATTCACCCAACTAGTGTCGCCATCAAGCATAGCATAAGGTGTGACAAAAAAGTGTGGCATGGCAAGTAAGCATATAAGTTGAGCACAATCAAGTACAGCATGGAAATAAGCATGCAGGTGGGAGGTAGAGATGCAAATTTGTTTGACAAGTGAACAAGCATCTACCTCAAGGTCATAGCGAACATGCACAAAGAGCTCAACAAATGTTCTATGGTATGTATAGGAATCATTCACAACACCAAATAAAATGAAGTGTCTAAACACATGGGTCAAGTGCAAGACAATCCAAGCATAACATGCACAAGGTGTAGTGAATATAGTGTGGCACTCAAAACAATAGAAAGAGCAATTGGTCATCATGTGTGAGGCAATCAAGTCAAGCATGTGACAAGCATAGGTGTCGGGGAACACAATATTTCAAAAAAATTCCTACGATCACGCAAGATCTATCTAGGAGATGCATAGCAACGAGAGGTGGAGAGCGTGTCTACGTACCCTCGTAGACCGAAAGCGGAAGTGTTTGACAACGCAGTTGATGTAGTCAAACTTCTTCTCGTTCCGACCGATCAAGCACCGAATGTACGGCACCTCCGAGTTCTGCACACGTTCAGCACGATGACGTCCCTCGAGCTCTTGATCCAGTTGAGGACGAGGGAGAGTTCCGTCAGCACGACGGCGTGGCGATGATGATGATGAAGTTACCAGCGCAGGGCTTCGCTTAAGCACTTCGACGAGATGACCGAGGTGGTAAATTGTGGACGGGGGCACCGCACACGGCTAAGAGATTGTCTGATGTGCTATTGGGGTGCCCCCTCCATGTATATAAAGGATGGAGGGAGAGAGGTCGGCCCCCTAGGGCCGCGCCAAGAGTATGGAGTCCTACTAGGACTTCCAAGTCCTAGTAGGAATCCCTTTCCTTTTCGGAGTAGGAGAGAAGGAAAGAGTGAAAGAGAGAGGGAGTAGGAAAAGGGAAGGGGGCGCCGCCCCCTTCCCCTAGTCCAATTCGGACCCATGGAGGGGGGTGCGCCACCTCCCCTTGGCCTGCCTCCTCTTTTCCCGTATGGCCCAATAAGGCCCATTACTTCCCCCGGTGAATTCCTGTAACTCCCTGGTACTCCAAAAAATACCCGAATCACTCGAAACCTTTCCAATGTTCGAATATAGCCTTCCAATATATGAATATTTACCTCTCGACCATTTCGAGACTCCTCGTTATGTCCGTGATCTCATCCGGGACTTCGAACAAACTTTGGTCATCAAATCACATAACTCATAATACAAATCGTCATCGAACGTTAAGCGTGCGGACCCTATGGGTTCGAGAACTATGTAGACATGACCGAGACACATCTCCGGTCAATAACAATAGCAGAATTTGGATGCTCATATTGGCTCCTACATATTCTACGAAGATCTTTATCGGTCAAACTGCGTAACGTCATTCCCTTTGTCATCGGTATGTTACTTGCCCGAGATTCGATCGCCGGTATCATCATACCTAGTTCAATCTCGTTACCGGAAAGTCTCTTTACTCGTTCCGTAATGCATCATCGCGTAACTAACTCATTAGTCACATTGCTTACAAGGCTTATAGTGATGATCATTACCGAGAGGGCCTGGAGATACCTCTCCGATACATGGAGTGACAAATCCTAATATTGATCTATGCCAACTCAACAAACACCTTCGGAGACACCTGTAGAGCATCTTTATAATCACCCAGTTACGTTGTGACATTTGATAGCACACTAAGTGTTCCTCCGGTATTCGGGAGTTGCATAATCTCATAGTTAGAGGAATATGTATAAGTCATGAAGAAAGCAATAGCAATAAAACTAAATGATCATAATGTTAAGCTAACAGATGGGTATTGTCCATCACATCATTCTCTAATTATGTGATCCCGTTCATCAAATGACAACACATGTCTATGGTCAGGAAACTTAACCATCTTTAACGAGCTAGTCAAGTAGAGGCATATACTAGGGACACTCTGTTTGTCTATGTATTCACACATGTACTAATTTTCCGGTTAATACAATTCTAGCGTGAATAACAAACATTTATCATAACATAAGGAAATATAAACAACAACTTTATTATTGCCTCTAGGGCATATTTCCTTCAGTCTCCCACTTGCACTAGAGTCAATAATCTAGTTCACATCGCCATGTGATATAACACCAATAGTTCACATCACCTTGTGACCAACACCCAAAGGGTTTACTAGAGTCAATAATCTAGTTCACATCGTCATGTGATTAACACCCAAAGAGTACTAAGGTGTCACATGTTTTGCTTGTGAGAGAAGTTTAGTCAACGGGTCTGCCACATTCAGATTCGTACGTATTTTGCAAATTTCTGTGTCTACAATGCACTGCATGGAGCTACTCTAGCTAATTGCTCCCACTTTCAATATGTATCCAGATTGAGACTCAGAGTCATCCAGATCGGTGTAAAAGCTTGCATCGACGTAACTCTTTACGACGAACTCTTTATCACCTCCATAACCGAGAAATATCTCCTTAGTCTTCTAACGATAATTTTGACCGTTGTCCAGTGATCCACTCCTGGATCAATATCGTACCCCCTTGCCAAACTCATGGCAAGGTACACAATAGGTTTGGTACACTTTCATTCTCTCTCTATTTTCTGTCGTGGTTGTGTTTTCAGTTTTACTCAACTTTACACCTTGCAATATAGGCAAGAACTCCTTCTTTGACTGTTCCATTTTGAACTACTTCAAAATCTTATCAAGGTATGTACTCATTGAAAAAATCCTATCAAGCGTCTTGATCTATCTCTATAGATCTTGATGCTCAATATGTAAGCAGCTTCATCGAGGTCTTTCTTTTAAAAAACTCCTTTATGTTTTCCAGAAAATTCTACATCATTTCCAATCAACAATATGGCATTCACATATACTTATCAGAAAGGCTGTAGTGCTCCCACTCACTTTATTGTAAATACAAACTTCACCGCAAGTCTATATAAAACTATATGCTTTGATCAACTCATCAAAACGTATATTCCAACTCTGAGATGCCTGCACCAGTCCATAGATGGATCGTTGGAGCTTGCACACTTTGTTAGGACCTTTAGGATTGACAAAACCTTCTCGTTGCATCATATACAACTCTTCTTTAAGAAATCTATTAAGGAATGCAGTTTTGACTTCCATTTGCCAGATTTCATAAAATGTGGCAATTGCTAACATGATTTGGACAGACTTAAGCATCGCTACGAGTGAGAAAATCACATCGTAGTCAACACCTTGAACTTGTTGAAAACCTTTTGTGACAATTCGAGCTTTGTAGATAGTAACACTACTATCAGCGTCCGTCTTCCTCTTGAAGATCCATTTAATCTCAATGGCTCGCCAATCATCGGGCAACTCAATCAAAGTCCATAGTTTGTTCTTATACATGGATCTCATCTAAGTTTCATGGCCTAAAGCCATTTTGCGGAATCTAGGTTCATCATCGCTTCCTCATAGTTTGTAGGTTCATCATGGTCTAGTAACATGACTTCCAGAAAGGATTACCGTACCACTCTGGTGCGGACCATACTCCGGTTGACCTATGATACGTCCATTTTGCATCACGCTTTTATATCGATATTTATTGCATTATGGGCTGTTATTACACATTATGTCACAATACTTATGCCTATTCTCTCTTATTTTACAAGGTTTACATAAAGAGGGAGAATGTCGGCAGCTGGGATTCTGGGCTGGAAAAGGAGCAAATATTAGAGACCTATTCTGCACAGCTCCAAAAGTCCTGAAACTTCACGAAAGACGTTTTCAGAATATATAAAAAATACTGAGCGCAAGAAGTTCACCAAGGAGGCCACACCTTGCCCACGAGGGTGGGGGCGCGCCCTACCCCCTGGACGCGCCCCCCTGCCTCATGGGCCCCCTGGTGTCCCTCCGATGGCCATCTTCTGCTATATGGAGTCTTTCGATGAGAAAAAATTAGAAGCCATCTCCTCGGACGAAACTCCGCCGCCACGAGGCGGAACCTTGGCGGATCCAATCTAGGGCTCCGGCAGAACTGTTCTGCCGGGGAAACTTCCCTCCGGGAGGGGTAAATCATCACCATCGTCATCACCAATGCTCCTCTCATCGGGAGAGGGCAATCTCCATCAACATCTTCACCAGCACCATCTCCTCTCAAAACCCTAGTTCATCTCTTGTATCCAATTCTTGTCTCCAAAGTCCGGGATTGGTACTAGTAGGTTGCTAGTAGTGTTAATTACTCCTTGTAGTTGATGCTAACTGGTTTATTTGGTGGAAGATCATATGTTCAGATCCTATATGCATATTAATACCCCTCTGGTTATGAACATGATTATGCTTTGTGAGTAGTTACGTTTGTTCCCGGGGACATGGGAGAAGTCTTGCTATTAGTAGTCATGTGAATTTGGTATTCGTTCGATATTTTGATGAGATGTATGTTGTCTCTCCTCTAGTGGTGTTATGTGAACGTCGACTACATAACACTTCATCATTATTGGGGCCTGGAGGAAGGCCTTGGGAAGTAATAAGTAGATGATGGATTGCTAGAGTGACAGAAGCTTAAACCCTAGTTTATGTGTTGCTTTGTAAGGGGTTGATTTGGATCCATATGTTTCATGCTATGGTTAGGTTTACCTTAATACTTTTGTTGTAGTTGCGGATGCTTGCAATAGAGGTTAATCATAAGTGGGATGCTTATCCAAGTAAGGACAGTACCCAAGCACCGGTGCACCCACATACCAAATTATCAAAGTACCGAACATGAATCATATGAACGCGATGAAAACTAGCTTTACGATATTCCCATGTGTCCTCGGGGGCGCTTTTCTCTATATAAGAGTTTGTCCAGGCTTGTCCTTTGCTACAAAAAGGATTGGGCCACCTTGCTGAACTTTATTTCGAGATTAGGATTTGTCACTCCGATTGTCGGAGAGGTATCTCTGGGCCCACTCGGTAATACACATCACTTAAGCCTTGCAAGCATTGCAACTAATGAGTTGGTTGCGGGATGATGTGTTACGGAATGAGTAAATAGACTTGCCGGTAACGAGATTGAACTAGGTATTGAGATATGGACGATCGAATCTCGGGCAAGTAACATACCGATGATAAAGGGAACAACATATGTTGTTATGCGGTCCGACTGATAAATATCTTCGTAGAATATGTAGGAGCCAATATGGGCATCTAGGTTCCGCTATTGGTTATTGGCCAGAGAGGTGTCTCGGTCATGTTTACATAGTTCTCGAACCCGTAGGGTCCGCACGCTTAACGTTCGTTGATGATATAGTACTATATGAGTTATGTATGTTGGTCACCGAATGTTTTTCGGAGTCCGGGATGAGATCACGGACATGACAAGGAACTACGGAATGGTCCGGAGATAAAGTTTGGTATATGGGATAATAGTGTTTGGTCACCGGAAGGGTTCTGGAATTCACCGGAAGGGGTTCCGGATGTTTCCCGAAATGTTTGGGTACGAGAACATTTTATTTGGGCCAAAGGGGAAAGCCCACAAGGTTTTTGGAAAGCGCAAAAGGAAGTTTTGCGAAGTCCAGGGGCCAGACGCCAGGGTCCCTGGCGTCTGGGGCCAGACGCCGGGAACCCTGGCGTCTGGCCCTGGAGTCCGAGAAGGACTCTTGCCTTTCGGGTGAAACCGACTTTGTGGAGGCTTTTACTCCAAGTTTCGACCCCAAGCCTCAACATATAAATAGAGTGGTAGGGCTAACACCCAAGACACATCAAGAAACACCAAGTCGTGTGCCAGCTACCCCGTCCCCTCTAGTTTATCTTTCGTCATAGTTTTCGTAGTGCTTAGGTGAAGCCCCGCGGAGATTGTTCTTCACCAACACCGTCACCACGCCGTCGTGCTGCCGGAACTCATCTACTACTTCGCCCCTCTTGCTGGATCAAGAAGGCGAGGACGTCATCGAGCTGAACGTGTGCTGAATGCGGAAGTGTCGTACGTTCGGTACTTGATCGGGACGGATCGTGAAGGTGTACGACTACATCAACCGCGTTGATAAACGCTTCCGCTTACGGTCTACGAGGGTACGTAGACAACACTCTCCCCTCTCGTTGCTATGCATCACCATGATCCTGTGTGTGCGTAGGAAAAAATTTAAATTACTACGTTCCCCAACACTTCCGCCTATATATACTCTTATACCCTAGATCGATCGCAGGGAGCCACGAAACCACTTTTCCACCGCCGCAACCTTCTGTACCCGTGAGACCCCATCTTGGGGCCTTTTCCGACGATCTACCGGAGCGGGAATTGATCACGGAGGGCTTCTACATCAACACCATTGCCTCTTCGATGAAGCGTGAGTAGTTTACCACAGACCTTCGGGTCCATAGTTATTAGCTAGATGGCTTCTTCTCTCTCTTTGATTCTCAATACAAAGTTCTCCTCGATGTTCTTGGAGATCTATTCGATGTAATACTCTTTTGCAGTGTGTTTGCCGAGATCCGATCAATTGTGGATTTATGAATAAGATTATCTATGAATATTACTTGGTTCTTCTCTGAATTCTTATATGCATGATTTGATATCTTTGCAAGTCTCTTAGAATTATCAGTTTAGTTTGGACTACTAGATTGATCTTTCTTGCAATGGGAGAAGTGCTTAGCTTTGGGTTCAATCTTGCGGTGTCCTTTTCCAGTGACAGTAGGGGCAGCAAGGCACATATTGTATTGTTTCCATCGAGGATAAAAAGATGGGGTTTATATCATATTGTTTGAGTTTATCCCTCTATATCATGTCAGCTTGCTTAATGTGTTACTCTGTTCTTATGAACTTAATACTCTAGATGCATGCTGGATAGCGGTTGATGTGTGGAGTAATAGTAGTAGATGCAGAATCGTTTCGATCTACTTGACACGGACGTGATGCCTATATTCATGATCATTGCCTTAGATATCTTCATAACTATGCGCTTTTCTATCAATTGCTCGGCAGTAATTTATTCACCCACCGCAATACATGCTATCCTGAGAGAAGCCACTAGTGAAACCTATGGCCCCCGGGTCTCTTTCTTATTATGTTGCATCTCTTTTATTTACATCGCATCTCTTTTACTATTTTGTAATCTTTACTTTCAATCTATACAACAAAAATACCAAAAATATTTACTTACTATCTTTATTAGATCTCACTTTTGCGAGTGACCGTGAAGGGATTGACAACCCCTTTAACGTGTTGGTTGCAAGGTTCTTGATTGTTTGTGCAGGTACTAGGTGACTTGTGTGTTGCCTCCTACTGGATTGATACCTTGGTTTTCAAAACTGAGGGAAATACTTATGCTACTTTGCTGCATCTCCTTTTCCTCTTTAAGGAAAACCAACGCATGCTCAAGAGGTAGTAGAAGGCGGAGCAACAGGCCATCCTCGATTCCCTTCGGTTGGAGTCGGTTGCGGAGCCCTCCTACCTACCCGTCCAGCTGGTGCCCGACGCCGTTGTCATGGACATTTCCGACGACGAAGAGTAGCTAGGGTAATATGCCGATGTAGTACGTAGGATTTCTTTTTCATGCTTTGTATGGATCTTTTTTTGTGGGAGAAAAGGAGATTCTCATTATTCACAGAGGCTTCTCAACCAATGCCAAGTTTACAACAAAATCTAATCCCGAATGCAACCATACTGCAGTACGGGGAGTGCTACGGCCATACGCGGCAAGTTCATGACTAACTTTATTCTGCGATCGATAACAGCGAGTAAAAGAAATCTCCCTATCTCAGTTGAGGCCAGATTCTGAATCTCCTTAACCAACATGCGATGTATCGATCGATCCTCGGAGTGTGTTGTGATCAGTGACACCGCCTCCGGGCTATCAAGCTCGACCAAAATGGGCAACACCGTACGATGGAGGGCCAGATCCAGCCCCTCCTGACACACCGCTAGCTCGGTGTCCAACGCGTTATCACATATACAAATTTCCCGACAAGCGCTATAGATGATATCACCATGTGCATCCCGTAGGATCATACCACCTCCTGCCATACATGTGGACGGAATGAAGCTTCCGTCCATATTTAGCTTCGTCCAACCTGACTCAGGAGGCGTCCAGCGCAGCTCTTCCTTAGGCTCAGCGTTGGCCTTATAGGGTGGCGGAAGGGCATTGAGCACCATTTTTCCTTTGACAACATCACCACTGGGGTACTGGTGGAGGCATAAAAGCGAGCTAATATATCCATGTAGGAACCGACGAGAAGATTCAGTAGGCGGAGGCCTTTTCTCATGCGTTATCTCATTCCGCATGTACCAAATCCTCCACATGGTCATCAGTACGACCATACGCGCCGTCTCATCTAGTGGTTCGAGGAGCGTAAAGAGCCAGTCCGGGCCCGAGTTGTAGATTGCTTCGTCCCTCGGGATGTGCCAGTCAAACGCCATTGCATGCCATAGTTCCTTCGCTAGGGGGCACCTGCATAATGCATGGAACACATCCTCTCGTTCCACACCACAAACGGGACATATGTCAGATATCTCAAGGTGATGAGTAAATGTGTTAGCCTAAGTAGCTAGTGAGTTTGTCACAATCCTCCAAGCGAACACGCATACATTCGGGGGAGCAGGGCACCCCCATATGGTCTTCCAGATGGCGCGACGACCATCTGGTGCCCTGCTCGTGGCGGTGGCCAATGAACGCTCGCGCTCGTCCATGGCAATCCGGTAGGCGGAACGGACGGTGAAGATACCGTTCTTCTCCGGCGCCCAGGCGATGACGTCATCGGTGACACGAGGTGATGTGCGAATACTGGATATCGCGGCGACATCCGCCGGCAGGAAGTATCGACGGAGGAGGTCCATACGCCAGGACCCGCCCGCCTCCAAGAGTTCGGCCACTCTCCTCAGCCGACATGTGCCCTGCAGTGTGATAGGTTGGCGTGATGGTTCCCTTGGCACCCAACGATCGCGCCAGATACGGATATTTTGTCCATCCCCCACACGCCATATGATACCCTTCTTCAGGAGGTCGAGGCCATATTGTATAGCCTACCAAGTCGGGGACGCGTTCCTCGAAAAGACCGTATCTTCCAGGCATCCATCTGGATAATACCGAGCTTTTAAAACCTGCACACAGAAACTGTTAGGCTTAATTAGCAGGCGCCATGCCTGTCTAGCAAGCAGAGCTTGGTTGAAGATTCGGAAGTCTCTGAACCCCAATCCTTCCTTTGTTTTGTGTGAGTTTTCCTCTTGCCTTTCGCCGAACCCCACCAGAAGTTCCGTACCATTCTGTTCAGGTCATCACAAACAGATATAGGTAGCTTGAAGACACCCATGATATAAGTTGGAATGGCTTGAGCAATTGCTTTAATCATGGTTTCCTTCCCTGCGAGAGAGAGGTATCTCCCCCTGCAATGATTCGCTTCATTAACCGAGACTGCAAATTCTGAAATTTCCCACGTGACATACGGCCTTCAGGAGTTGGAAGCCCAAGGTATTTTTCCTTAAATGTTACTGTGCCAATACATAGGATGGCTCGTACCTTCTCCTGTTCTTCCACCGAGCATGGAGGCCCAAACAGTGTGTTGCACTTTGCCGGGTTGATGCATTGCCCAGTAGCTCTCTCGTATGTGTATATCACTCATGATTTTTTCAGACTGTTCCCCCTACGCCTTAAAGAACAACATAGTGTCATCTGCGAAAAGCAAATGGGACACCCCTGATGCTCTGCGACAAATTTTCAGCGGCGAGTAATCCCCTTTTCCCTCTCCATTTTCAACAATGCAGACAGTCCATCAGCCACAAAAAGGAATAAGAACGGGGATAGCGGATCACCTTATCGTAGTCCACACGACTGTGCAAATGACTCCAAGAGGGTTCCATTAAATTTTACAGTGTATCTCACCGAGGTGACACAAGCCATTATCCAATTCACCCACCGGCGAGCGAAGCCCATCTTTTGCATCATTCGCTCCAAGAAGATCCAGTCCACCCTGTCATAAGCCTTAGACAAATCCAGCTTATACGCACAAAAACTCTTATTAGGATCCTTTTCATGTTGTATATAATGAATGCACTCGAACGCAATAAAAACATTATCTGCAATCATCCGTCCAGGAACAAAAGCACTATGTTCAGGGGAGATAATATCATCTAAAATAGGTCTCAGTCGATTTATCAGACACTTTGCCACCACCTTATAGATGGCGTTACATAAACTAATTGGCCTGAATTCCGTGAGCATTTCCGGGCTGTCCACCTTTGGGATGAGAACAATGACGGTATTGTTCACTCCCTCTGGCATTATCCCCGTCCGGAAGAAATCCTTCACCCCTGCAATAACTTGCTCCCTCATTACCGCCCAGTTCCGCTGAAAAAAAAACGTGCAGGAAAACCGTCTGGTCCTGGTGCTTTTAGTGGCCCAGTCTGAAACAAAGCGTCAGCAATCTCTTTGTCTGTGAAATCTGCACAGAGGCCATCGTTCATGCGGTCAGTAACACGACAATTAATTAAGTCAATAACTAGATCCATGCTTTGTATGGATCTAGATGATGAAATCTGCAGAGGCAATCGTTCATGCTTTGGATGGATCTAGATGATGAAATATGAGAGAGGCGGATACAAAGTCACTAATTTGTGGTGTATCCGGTCAGTGCCCGCAGATGCGTTCAGTCGCGTCCGCGGATGTTTGAGGGGCCGGATTTGGCCAGCCCAGCTATAGATGCTCTTAGCATTCTCTATTGTAGAACCTTCACGCATTGTACAATTCTTTCTGCACAACGGAAACTGAATGTGCTGAGAGAATGCGAGCAGGTTGACAACATAAGAAGATCACCAGAACAACAATCGCTTAGTTGTATTGTGCATAAGAAAATAATTTATGCTAGGAGTTCTGACGTTCCTTGCTAATTGACTGCAAGGGAAATAAGCCAACAAGTAGAAAGATCAGTAGCTAATTGACGGGGACCCGCACAACACCAGCGTCTGTAAACTAGGGATAAATGAATATAAACAACGCATCTCAAAATGCAACAAGTAACTTGTCCCGCTCGAGCGGTTAGTACGTCCATAGCAGCAGAGCGGCCTATGCGTGAGATCTCGTGTTCGCGGCCACTTTCCATTTTAGTTTTGTATTTCTTTCTCTATGACACTGACAAGTGAGCCTGTTTCCACCCTGACGTACCACAAATGCGGGTCATAACGGCCGGAGACGGTGCACCGGAAGAGTTGACGGAACTACACTGAAATGTTCTGTTAGGAAATTTTGAAGGACCACTTTTGTGGGTCTTTTTTAGTTTTTTATGATTCTGTTCCCATCACTACAAGTTTTTGTACTAATTATGGTATTAGAGCAACTTCAATGGAATGACCCATTTTATCCGCCGCCATCCGTTTGGGTCAGCGCGGACACAAAAGGCGGCCCAACGCGCCGACCCAAACGAACGCGCGTCCGCTATTCGTTCGCGGACGACCCATCCCCGGTTCATTTTTTAGCCAAATTTGCGTCGGAGCAGACACGAGACGGACGCGCGCGCTCTCTCCCCTCCCCGGGCCCGTTAGTCGGTGGCACATTGCTCTCTCCCCATCCAACAGCGCACCCTCACCCGCCTCTTTCGTCGGCCGCCGGCCAGTTCAACATAGATAGTACCAAGGATCAACTGTTAAAAGAAAAGATGAACTACTCGCCAGCCAGTTCAACATAGATAGTAGCAAGGATCAACTGTTAAAAGAAAAGATGAACCACTCACCAGTTCAACATAGATAGTACCAAGAATCAATTGTTCAGCATAGACTGTTAAAAGAAAAGATCAACTACTCGCTTGTCCTGGAAGTCCCAGGAGGACGCTTCTCCTAGCTTCATTTTTAATTGAGCGGCTGCTTCCATGCACGTTTGTCTTCCCGATAGGCGGCTCGCTCCGTCCTCCTCGCCCCCCTCTCAGTCCTCCTTTGCTTGTAGAACTGGCGCTCGTCGATGATGTCCTGCGGGAAGCGTTCGCACCACACCACCATGGCTTCCACGTCCATCTTGGCGATGGTGAGGCGACGCTGCCGCCTCCGGTGGTCACGACGATCCTTGTCGGTGAAAAGCCGCGGGAGAGGCGCGAGATCCTGCCACCGCTGGCTCGACATGTCGGGAAAATTCATCTCCCGATGAGGCCTCAGGAGGCGCCACGACGCCGCGTCGTGCGCGCGGGCCGCCTTCTCTGCAGTGTCAAAGGTGCCGCGAATGAGGCGTTTCTCGCCAAACCAGATCTCGGAGGAGAAGGCGTGGGAGCGGCGCTCGCGTACGCTGCAAAAATCCGAAGCCCCAGGCGGCGCATCGATATGGTGGCCCAGAGGCGGCGAGGCTAGTGAGAGGGGGCGAGACGAATGGGCGGCGGACAGAGTGTGGAGGAAGCGCCTTCTTAATAACGAGCGTCGGCCACGACGCGCCAAAACCAGCGCGCGAACCTTTACCGCGCGCTAGGCCGATTTTTTCCCGCGTGCTGGAGCACCAAAACCAGGTCGGCGACATGGCAGCTGGCATGATCTATGCGCGCGCGGTCATGAAATGGATCGGCGTTGGGCGCACTGCCGATCTAAATCTAAAAGAGGACGGACGTCGGGCGGGCGGCCGACCCAAATAAATAAAAAACAGATAAAAAGGTCGTCCATTTAAATCGGCCCGTTGGAGTTGCTCTTAACTCGTGATTTTTTTTGCCATGCCCCTGGTTCATTTAAGCTTGAGGAAGATTCGTGGAGCACAACCCAGGTTGCTACGACCGAACGGAAGCAAGAGAGGAAAGGCTTTCTTGTTTGAAAAAGAAAGGTGATCCGTTTGCATGCTACTCTACTCCGGCAGACGGCGGCAAAAACGACAAATTTGAAAATAAACTGTTAACGAAAAAATTTCACCCAGCTGACCCTTTTGTGTAGTACCCGACAGTCAGACGTCACACTACACTGTGCAACGCCTGACCGACAGGCACTACACATCTGACCAGCGTCGCGTTTCAAACTACCTAAAAATTGCTAAGTCGGTGTGCAACGCCTGAGAGTTAGGCGCTACACTACACAGTGTAGCGCCTAAGGCTTAGGCGTTGCACAATCAAGGGTTTGTCTCACTTAGATTCTGTACCATGGAAGGAGCCCGTCAGGGATTAGCTAGCTACCCCATGTTCAAAATATCTGAGCACTGTCTAAATGCATATAAAACTGGGCTGCACTATGCATAGAGATTACTGTTGTGTCAACCGCAATAAATCTGAATTAGCAGGGCAGGTACAAGCACTGTCGTGTCGTGTCTCTCCTAGGCTGCGCTACGGTGAAAGAAACTCTCTTTGGTCTGTAGAACGCTAAAAAAAGTTACGTCTTAATCTTTCTTGTTTCACTTTTTTTAGAATTAATATTTTTTGTATTCTCTTCCAGCTGATTGTATGGTTTAGAGACGTGCGCACACATGCACGCACTAATTCTTTCTTTGCAAAAGAACACAGGGCCACCTTTAGATGCGCTGTGATTTAGCTAGCCAGTTAAAAAAGCAACCGATCCCATCCCACGTTGATTTTGAGATGGATTCATGGGTTCATATCATCATATGGTAAAAATCCTGAACTGAAAGCGCTAGCTCCTGAAAGTGTCAGGAACATGCAATGTCAGTTAGTCAGTCACCCAGGTGCAACGTGCTGGGTTAAACATTTGCCAAATCTTCCGAAATCCAAAGCGATCGATCGGCACCACCGTAGCAAGATCGCATCAAGCTGCAAGTGCAGTATGTCACGAGCTGTATAGTAAGCAGGTGAATATTTGGAAGTGTGGGAAAGGCGTCTGCTTGCGAGCTGACTTTAGTCCAAGAAGATGCAACTACTATGACCGACTAATACTGGCCCTAACGAGACACGAGATTCCATTCCAAAGCCCACTAGTGCAGTGCCTAGCTGTTAGGCGTTGCACACTAACTTAACTATTTTTAGGCAGGAAGATCACCGGTACAGCCTGCGTCGCGATCCTGCCCTGACCACCCTTGTGTGTCTTTCCGAATACCGAGACAAGCTAGGAAGAAAGGGTGCATGCATGCATGACCATCCGGTGCGAACGGCGATCAGCAGGTACACGCCACCCGGTGCGAATGATTCGGCGCAGGGCAGGGGCACGGGTGCGGGATGAAGTGCGAGTCCGGGCCCGGTGGTTGCTGGTGCTGCTGGTTGCGGGATAAACAAGCAGAGAACGCAGCCCCAAGGCCCACAAATCAGCCGCGGTGAAACTCGAGATGCCTGAGCGCTCGCCTGATTAGCCACGCTTAAACTTTTTTTTTTTGAAAGGACGCAGGAGAGCTGCGCATTTCATTTAGAAGAACGCCACGCTTAAACTTAGAGAGTGGTTTTTTTTGCCATGCTCCTGGTTCGTTTAAGTTTGAGGAAGATTGGTCGAGCAGATCGCAGGTTGCTAGTGCTACGACCGGACGGAAGCAAAGGGAGGAAAGGAAAGGCTTTCTTGTTTGAGAAAAAAAACAGGGTGGTCCGTTTCCATGCTACTCTACTCCGGCTGTGCGCGTCATGGCCATGATGGCCTGACCTGGTCATGGCAGGCCGACAGGAGATCACCGGAAAGACCTGCGTCGCGATATCCTGCCCTGCCCACTGCCCCTTCCGTGTCTTTCCGAATCCCAAGAGAAGCCACGAAGAAAGGATGCATGCATGACCATAGCGAATAGCGATCAGGAATGATTTCGCGCAGGGCAGGGGCACGGGTGCGGGGTGCGGGATGCACTGCGAGGGAGACCGGGCCCGGCGGTGGGGGTTGCTGGCTGCTGCGTTCCCGTCCTGTGCTTTACTTGACCGCCAAGACAACTCTCTCCTCTCTCTCTCTCTCTCTCTCTCTCTCTCTCTCTCTCTCTCTCTCTCTCTCTCTCTCTCTCTCTCTCTCTCATGCCCTTGTCCACTGTCGTCTCTGCGTGCCTCCTAGGGTTGCAACCAGTGTCCGTTGGATTCGTGCCGTCCATCTAGCTAGGTAGCTGCGGTGCGGTGCATGCAGCGGTGCAGATTGTACGCGCAGGCTGTTACGTAACCAATGCTCGTCAAATCATGCGCCCGTGTACGCCACCTCTATCTCTCTCTCTCTCTCTCTATCTCACTTCCAGAGATAACTAATTTACGATTAGTAAATTAAAAACCATCGTGGTTAGTGTTGTAATGAATTTTTGTTGTTGTCGCTAAATTGATGGTTATATCAAGAAGTTAGCTTGAAACCATTAGTGTGAACTTCAAATTGCTAAGTATGACATCTGGAAGATAATCTCCGAAAGGGAGTAGATCTCGTAGCATTAGGGAGTATAATCTGATGAAATCAGTAGATACTCACTCATAATGTCTTATGTTATGACTTAGTAAAATGCATGGGAGAGCATAATGTTGTGCAATCATAATGTTAAATATGACAAAATATAGGCTTAAATAGTAGTGGTGATAATCTGCAAAGCAGTAGATCTACACACTACCTTGGGATCTCAATACATCAATTTGAAGAAATCACTAAGAATTTTGCATATGTATTTGTAAGAAATTGAAAATCTCAATTGCAAATAAACGTATTAATCTCGACACGTGGCGAACATAGAAAAAATATACATCTTAGAAAGATTCCGGAATGCATCGTACTCCGTAGAAAAACAGTACTATAAATGTACTGAATATACTTTGCAAGAGATTAAAAATCTCAATTGCAAATAGTGAAGGTAAATAATTTGAACATGTCGTGAACATGGAAATTATTTACATCACAATCTTCTTCTGGAGTACACATTACTCAACAGAGATTACAGTATTTGAAGGCACAAATACTGAAAAAGGTCTAAAACAAATCAATGCTAGTAAATAGCACTGTTAACAGAACCAATTAGCGAAATATTTGAAAGCTGGGCAAATATTGGCCTGGACCATTGGCCGTTGCCGCCGCAGGAGGGGGTGTGCCGTGGGCGATGTTGTGACATGCCGTGGACGGCCGCGGGTGACCTCAGGCAGCGCTGAGGTGCGCCGAGCGCTCGGGGTCATAGCACCGCCGCATCGCGAGGATGCAAACTATGGTTGCTAGGGCCGCCACCGGGACGTCGAGGACACGGCACCGCGAGCTGAGCACCGGAGGGCGTCGCAGCCTGTGCCGTACCTGTGACTGTTTCCACCGTCAGCCGTATACCGCCTATAGTGGCGCTGGGGGTGTCGGCGGTATCGCGCGCTAGGAGGCACTGCCGGTTGGAGCCGACTGCCGTCGCTCCCTCGCGCCGGTTTACCAGGGGGCGGCACCGCTCCATGCAGACCGTTGGTCGCCGCATGCGCCAGACACGTCACCGCCGGGAGCAGAGGCATTGACGCCAGGGGCCACCACGCGCACTGGCGCTAGCCGTGCCTCCAGTGGGTCGGTGCCGTCAAGGTCACCGTCGCGTCAAGGGCATCGTGCGTGCGTGTGCCGGAGGGCAACGCTGACGGGTCAGATGAGGGCCATTTCCTCGGGCCCCGCCGATCTGCGCGGATGCGAGCCGAGGGCCGCGTCGTTCGCTCGGGAGCGTCACCGCGGTCTTCCATGCCGCATCGTGGTTGGAGGCAGTCCTCACGGTCGCCGAGGCGACCATCTGCGGCATGCGCAGGGAACTGTGGGAGGGCCAAGCCGACGGCCATGCTCGCGCAACGCCGGTCGGGAGGACCGGTGCGGGTTGCGTTGAGGCCGCCGCTTCCACGACGTGCTTACGGTAGCGCTCCATCGCGATGGCTCGCCGTCCCGGTCGGCAAACAACCAAGACTAGTACTCCCTCCGTTCGAAATTACTCGTCCAAAAAATGAATGTATCTAGATGTATTTTAGTTATAGTTACATCCATTTTTGTGACAAGTAATTCCGAACGGAGGGAGTACTCCGCAATGGTTAGTTCATCCATTCAAAACTAGTACGTGGTCAAAACCAATCAATTCATGCATTCATTTAGTGAGTGGATATGCAAACCGGGTCCATTTGACGGATCTGATTCCGCATCTCTGTGAGGAGATCGGCCGTGCTTGCCGCCATCGCCGATTTCCAAATCTGGTGTGTAACTGCCGCCTCACCCTTTTTCCTCTTGATGTACGCCGATCGAGTCCGGAGCCGTGCCTGAGTCGCCGCCGCAGCGCACCGGCCGCGTCCGGGAGGGATCGCGCCCAGCGCGTCGCACGCCGATGTCGATGCATCCGTGCTGCTGCGTGCGATGCAATGGCGAGAGCCAAAAGTATACTAATTCCATTGCTAACCGCCGCTGGCCGCAAAGGGCCTGTGCATGAACGAGGCCCTGTTCACTTCGCGTCGAGGATCGCGCAGCGCCGGGCTTCTTGTCGAGGGCTGTGCCGTTTCCAGTTCTTTCATCTTCGCCGAGTCGCTCAGGGAAGAGCGTGCTGATAATGTGTTGAAAAAAAACTAAAGATAAGGAGACACACAAGTAAAAGTGAATAGTTGTTCTCATTGATGATGACATTTACACACATATATATATAGCCCCCGAAGAGGTACGACCAGAGGGATGGGAGGCAACCGCCTCGGTTAGGAAAAGCAGGGATTAATAGAATTTATTAAATCCTAACAGACTCATTGTCCTCTTTCCATTCACCATTGTCATCCAACAGTCTACGAATATAGTTCCTTTTCTTCTTTTTTTTTGAACTTTAGTTCCCTTTCTTCTTGATACAATAAGGAGGAATTTTACAACGCTTGGAAATATTGACAGCCGTTCATTGGTTCGGATCCAATGGTTAAATATTCAAAAATAACTGTTACACGGAACCTAAATAGTGGGCCAGGAACTGATTTTGAAAATTAGTCTGGGGATACTTATTCCTGCCTATACCGTAATTTGTTCAATAACAAGTCAAATTGACACTAAGATGAATACAAAAGGATGTATGTAAGATCTCACATCCATAAATATCCAATGGATTTTGTGCATCTACACTCTACCGGCATTACGAAAGATGAGCAACTCTAGTTGAGAGTTGAAAACCAAAGTGCTCATATTCAAATGTAAGTCATATCAGTGCACAAGCACATTACCTCCAAACTGAAGTTTGAATTTGGACAACACCGAAAGAGATATTAGTGGCAACATTCACCATGTAGATGACAATATCACATTGTCCTATTCTCTACTATCACAGTAAAGCTACAAGAGACATTGCTGAAGATTAAGCTTCCAACTTGATCTGACAACAATGGTTACAACTAATAAGTAACTATTTTATAAAATCACTACATCATGAAAATGACATACACAGATGAACCATGAAAAAATAGTACTGAAAGACATGTATGCAAGAATTTCTTAAAAGCTTGATCATTGCATTGCAAGAGCTAACTTCTCCTAGTTCGGCAAGAGAGTCAAAGCAAGAAGCCCTAGTTGATTGGTTCGTGCCTAACACCTTCCCTGCTCTGACCGACACAAAACAATTGTAGGTTGATGCCGCCACCCATCATCCAAGCTCGCTTTCTTCTGCTTTACTTTGTTCATGCCACCTCCCAATCATATCAACAGATGAGTCGATTACCCCTACAATTCAAAGTTTTAGTCTGAAAATACACCGCATGTTGTAAGACTGCTTTTCTAAAATTCATCCATAAAAAGGAATGATCAACCGGTTTTAATATTGCACCAACCTCCGATGCGCAACCATGTATGCATATGTCTAAAAAACATGGGAGGAAATATCGCTTTGGACTAAAAACAAAAACTTATATATAACATTCCATGGTAGATGATTGGTAAAAAGGAACAAACAAACCATTTAATGAGAAGGAATAAACTAACAACCATTTCTAAATTGTAAAAGAAACTAAGACTCCCCTTCTACTTGGCTAGTTAAATATAAATTCATGCGACCCGTGCTCCACCCTCTTATAGACCAACCGACACCCTTTAGCACCACAGTAAGTTTCTCTCTCTACCTCAACCCCTCTCTCTCTCTCTCTCATAATCAACATCGGGTGTCTCTCCCTCCGTCTTCAAATTCAATTCACTGTTTTTTTCAATAGTGAGTTTGATGAAATTATGAAAAAAATCCTTACTTTCTAGACATGCATACACCATGGGATGTGTAGGAGCAAATTAATTGAATAGGAGAAATATCATGATTTTATTTCAACTTGATCAAGTTGACCACTCCGCCGCCGCCGGATTGGGGCCACACCGTCCAAGTTGACCACTCCGCCACCACCGCAACACTTCGCCACCGTAACCGAGATGTCATGGTCCACCCAAGACCTGCACATGCAAAAGCACATAACCCATCTACCAGCATCCCCACGGCTTAGAGCATACCGAGCTCACTCCATGCCTGACCAAGGGGCATCAGAACCGCACATCGCAGCCGTCAGGCCACTCCCAGCAGATGCCTGTGCCATGGCCATGCGACCCAGATCGGGATCATCCAGCCCACGCCTCCGCCTCCATCACCTGGCCGAGCTCCACCACGCCGCCATGGCCTAGCCGCTATGTTGCCGCCTTGTCCCGCACAGTCGCCTCCAGGAGGAGCCACCGCGCCAAGACGTTCTCCTTCCACGAGCCCCAGCCGCGCACCTCCTCTCCGCTGCGAATCCCCGCCGTGTGCCATTACACCAACTCCAAATTCCGTCAAGAGCAGCTCCACGAGCCACACCACTGTGAGGGTCACTCCCAACCAACGCGAGTGTGCGCGAACCAGATCCCGCCGCCACCAGCCGCCAATGGGCTCTGCCCACCGATGGCGGCGATGGGGGAGGAGGGAGAGGGGGGCGGCGTGTGACGGCAGTTAGTGTTTCCGCCCAAGCCACCCCTAGAGAGCGACGCAGCGGAGAGAAAGGGCTTGCGGCCACACCATAAAACCCCCAACCTTATTTTTTATGTTATTTGGGGAGGTAGATACCGCAATTTTGGAGCGTATACACCACTGATACAAGCTCCTTGTTGTTTAATTGTATTTCAATGTACAGAGAAATATATATCACTCAAGGATGCTTGAATAGCTAGATTCACAAATCTTAAGATTTTTTAAGCATGCACACATACCTTCTTTGTACCATGTTAACAACAGGAATCTAAAAGCAAATGCACCATTGCAGCATTTATGTAATTAATTTATCCACACTTATACATTTTCAAACGGGCACACAGTCAAAACTTATGACCTTTTCTAATCTATTGGATAATGAAGATGCCGAGATGCTGGAATTCTAACCTTCAAAAAACTCCCAATCGCCAATCTGTATGCACCAATACATGGGCATTCTAGCTACTTCTTCTTGGAGTAACCTGCGACCAAACAGCCATTCGTGCACATCTTCTCTGAAGTTTGAGGCAGCAGGTGCTCTACTACAGGGACTGTGACATTAGAAGGATTAAGATTCTCTATTGTTCTTGTCTAAAACCAGAGAGGAATAAGAATAATAATATTGGACCAAGGCTGTTACAAACTAATGGTAGGATAAAATTTACGTCTCGGGCTTCGATCTGGATGCGGCTCGGGCGCTTCGACCTGGATGCTCAGGGTAGTCACAACGCTAGGGCCCTCTGACTGCTGCATTTTATCATCGTGACTTAGTATTTTACCCCGCATTAATCAGAAAACCATTGGTTACAGTCAGCAGAAGAATTTGAGTTATGAAAATAACTTTTCCATCAAGGGCATGGCCAGAGAGGGGTGAGGCATTCACCATCAGCTGTTTATTTTCTGTTTCCATGGTTTTGCAGTCCTTAAGCTGGCCGAGTTCTGATCTAAGCGTGCCGTTCGCTGCGGTCAGCTCACTTACCTTCTGGGCTAGCTCTTCGCATTCTTGCTAGGTAGCATAAGAAGAAATCGAGATCAATTAGTATACTGTTTCAATGGTGAAATTTAATTTATACCATCAAATAATCTTAAGTTAATTCATTTGCTGGCCTAGAAAATCGATACAGTGTTGTCTTACTTGCCTAAACTGGATATGTTTCGCTGTTCAGCTGAGTTCAGAATGTCAAATATATTCTCCCCAGAAGATAATTTTAGCAACATGCAGGTAATAGCTCATAGGAACACTTGACTAAACATCCCTACTGTAATCAAGTCCAGTTAAAACAAATCAAGTATATTAGGCAGCATTGCTCAAGAACCAGTAGAAAGTATATTCTAATTAAAATTCTGGAAGCCTGAGATGATCCCAGATGGCCAAAACTTTTAGTGATTGCATACTTCCCTATGAAGCCATCGCTTTAAATTTCTGAAACAACAAAAATGGGGATTGTTTCAGACATTATGTCCAGCATAACCTATCTGGAGCACTCTCATGCGGAGAGATCGTTGTGCGGACCTAACTTAACAGTCAAACGTCCATAACGTTGAACCTAAATTTTATAACTATCATTTCTCTACTTCTAGTGCCAGTGTGCCACACACTCACCGGGAAATAAACAAGTGCAGGAAAGTATGGTTGTTATAATCATATAAGATGCAATCTGAAAAACATTTACATGCTATTTGTCACCACATTTTTATAAAAGAGGGCTAAAGTAAAACCAAGTTGCAAGTAAATGCACTATTTGTATTTTCCAAAATGAGAGGAAAACTACTATTCATTCATGACAATTACCAATTTTACCACGCTCTCAAAAATCATGACAGTGCAGAGGCTGGAGGTCTGGAAGAAACAGAGACCTTCCTTTGAAGAAAAGAATTCATAACGGAAAACTATACCATCTGAGACAGTGAAGCGTTACTCTGGGAAGAAGCTGCGGCATTCACCTCCCCCTGTACTATGGAGGATGGAGAAGCGCTCAAGGGATCCATCCCAATATTCAAGTTCGGTGCAGCACTGGTGAGTGCCGCCCTCCCAGGTGCCAAAACCAACAGTTTGGATGTAGACCTCTCCTTGTCTTCCAATGGCGGCTCGGTTACAGCATTCTGCACTGTGGCAGCCTGAGATGGCTCACCTGAAAATGCCAACTGTCATTCTCACATACTACCAACATAGACAAACTACTCCATTACAGCACTCTCATGGTGCCCGCACAAGGATGCGAACCGACACAATGACACAAATCCAAGCCCACTTCTTCCTTTTTACCAAGTGTAACGGGTACTGTCATTGTCTTTCCAAACTAACCCATCATACCTTGTATCCAGGAATTATGGTTTGTGATAACTGATAACCCATCTTCTGTATTTGCAGCGCCGGACTTCCTCCTCTTCGCGGATGATGATGAGCCCTGGACAGAATACATAAGCATACGTGAAATTGTGGATCAACCAAAACTAACAATCAAATATTGCTAGAAAAAGCATAATCCAGACAATGCCAAACGAGGCACCTTCTGATTGGCGCCCGTATCTCCCTTCTCCAATGACCCCTGGCTCCCGGCATCGCCGCTGTGCAAGCCATATCAGTTGATTTCAGTTCAGCCTACCCGGCCAACAGACAAACAAGAGCACACCGCACACATGCAAGCACAGAAACCACGCCATACCTCCCGGAGCTGAAATTGATCTCGCCAGAAGGGACACATCGTGTCTTCCCCACCCTCTTCCCTTTCCCTGCCGCCGAGACAGACTCGCCGGCCATGTAAGGCACCCCCTGCACAGAGCAGAATGCAGCAGACAATTTCACAACACGGACGCACAACGTACGGTCAGGTCCAATGCGCTAGAATATAAACGAGGGAGGGGAGCTCGGCATTTACCGCGACCATGGAGGCGTGCGCGTGCGCGTAGTACGCCGCCGCAGGGTGGTGGTACATGAGGAACGACACCGGCGCGCCATACGCGGCCCCCGGCCCGGCCGCCACCAGGCCGTGCTGCTGCGTCCTGCCGCGAAAGAGGAAAGAAAACTGATCAGAACTCAAAGCCCGCCATCAACAAGGCAACGCCACCACTAGCGCCGCGCCGCGGGTCTGCGGCTCCGGAGCGGCTCTATGAGAGGAGGATCGCATCGCGTACCTGGGCCTGCGGCGGCAGCGGCCACGCGGCATAGGGGATCCCGGCGGCGGAGGCGGCGGCCGCGTAGTAGGCGTGCATCGAGGCGGCCCACTCCGTGTGGGTTGGGGGTGGCTGGCGGCGGGGCTCGCCGAGCCTGGAGACGAAGGGCGCACGCAGCAGCGGCCACAGCTGAGCCCATCGCGGCTCGGGCCCGAGCTGTGCGTGGCAGTGGATCCGCGGTGGCGTCGGCGTCCTGGGGATCCTGATCCGCAACGGGCGACGTATCCGAGGCACCGGTGGTGGCGGTGTCCTCGTGATCCACGACGGCCGCGTCTGCCTGGATCGGCATCGGCGGATCCAGCTGCGTATCCTCGGGAAACGAGGAGGAGCGGATCGGAGGGCGACGGCAGCGAGATCGCACGAGAGGACGGCGGCTCTGTGTCCTCGACGGATCGATAGGAGCGGTTTTTTGCGGGGTGTTTTTTCGCTGCGTGCGTGGGATGGGGTGGGATGGGTACCAAAAAAACCAAGTAAGGTGAGACAAAAATAAAACTCGAAACGTGATCAAATGAGACATTAAGAGTAGAGACTAGTAGAATGCCCGTGCGTTGCCACGGGCTTCTGAAATAGTTTGTTAAAGACTGAAATCGTATAAAGATACATGCTAAATTTTACAGGTAAAGACAATATAACACAGTCACAATTGCATAATAATTAAACTCCATTTTACTTGTAATGTAAAACTGATCACGAGATAGCAAATTGACAATGAGTATATATAAACTGATGATCCAACCAAAAATCTATTATAAATTATTGAGATTTATTTAATACGCTTAAGAAATAATGTGTCATATATAAATAATATGTCATCTGACAACCCTATTAAAAAAGATGTTGCATTTCTTTCGGAGCAAACAACCAACTATAATGTTGATATATAAATAATATGTCATCTGAAATTTCTTAAATTATTTTATTTTTTAATATTTTTTGAGAATTTTTAATTTATTTATATAGGGTAAGGAAATTTGTCCGACAGAAGATAAAAACATGGAAGCGGTCCAACATAAATCAAGTATATTCGGTTTCTTCTCTCAAGATTTTGATTTTTTTTGTGATACTCTAAACATATCTGTTTTTTCTTTTTTTCACCTAACTTTTTTTAAAAGGTTTTCACCTAACCTATTATCACTATACGGCCAGTCCATAGTCTTCTCACTCTAAACGTTATCCACTCCCCTCCCCGTGTCGCTCTCCTCCTCTTCCCCGCATCCCTGATGGCCATAAGATGACCTGCATATTACGGAATTTAAATACTCCCTTCGATCCAAATTAATTGCCGCTAAAGTTGTACTTAATGAGAGTTAATTATTTTGAATCTAAGTGAGTATATTCAATAAAAAGTTATCAATTTTTATATAAAATTATTATTTATATAAAAAAATTAAAAATCATCCAATGATATTACCGTAACAAGTCCCGACGATAAAAAAAATCACACTCACGCTGCTGAATCGGACGCCGTAGAAAAGAATGAACTTTTTTAGATTTTGTTTTTGACTTGAACAACGTTGCACTCACTCACTATCTCTTTGGTAACCGTCTAATACGTGTATATTGAAAAAAGAACGTCACAGTCATCCTCCCCACCGCCCCCACACGTTCTGGTCACTTCCCACCGCCCCTCACATCTCCCCTCTGTTACCTATTCTCCCATGGTCGCCCCTGCTCTTCATCCCGTTCATGGTCGAATCCGGTCGCGGGAGCATCTGTCGGAGGCAGACGCGGAGGCGCGGGACTTGCAAGCCCATGCTCTTCCCTGCTCCTTCCTCAAATCCGGTCGCCGAAGTGACCGAGGAGGCGCTCGAGCTCGGTATGCTCGTTCGGGGACGCCGCCCCCTCCCTCTCCTCCTGATGCCGCTACCGTCACCGTCGCCGCAATGAGTCTCTCCACCATCTCCCGCGTGCTCGCTTGCTTGTCCCGGTACAGATTAGTCTCCCTCTCCGACCCCACCGCCTGCTCTTCCCCGTCAATTCGGTTCATCGGCATGTGCATCACCTCACTCTGTGCAATATTCAGTCCTCTAGGATTATCTGCTCAGGGTCCGTGTCTCATGCGTTGCTACCTGACGTCTACTCTTGGGAGCCGGGCTTCGTCGGCCAACGGGGCCGGCAAGGTCCGAGACTGGAGATTCCTGCTCGCCAACTCGCAGTCCCGGCGGCTGTTCTCTTACCAGTCGAAAAAGAGTAAGCTTTCTTCCTGGTTTTGGGTTTCCTTTGATCCACTTTAGTTGGTGGCTGTGTTGACATTTGGCCCTTACTGTTTCAGATTTCCTGAAGGAGAAGGAGGAGGTCCTGAAAGGGGATGGGAGCAACAAGTCTGAATCAAAGGGTATGTTTTGATTCTGAGTTGCGTTGCACATTATTTTTATAGTTTGGGAAATCCTTGGAGTTGTCTATGGAACCTTTCCTTGATGTGATGGCCGGGCATATTTGTTTACTAAATCAATGTTCCAGGTTACCTTCATCGGCAATTCTAAATATTTCTTTGATGTCTTACCATAAGCATTATATCTCAAAAACATATAATATAGCTAAATACCCGTGCATTGCTACGTGATTGAACAATATTTAAAGAGTGATGGCGTGTGACCGATTGTCCTCGGTCCTCACCGTCATCTTTGAAGGCGCGGTTAGAGCCTTCGACTATCAACGCTTGGTCGTCCTCGAGGGAATGATCGCCAACCTCGTCCTATTGCGCCCCTGCGTATGTTTTGGCGACCGTTAGCCTATGGACGTCCTCCAGAGCACGGTAGTCATCCATCTTGGCAAATGCTTGGTCACCCATATCGCGAGTGCGTTGTGGCCGTTGTCCATGTTGGTAAGCGTTTGTCAGCCATTTCGTTGAGAGCCTACTGCCGCGGAAAAAACTAATTTATATGTACAAATATTGATCAAAACAACTTTATAATTTACAAGCATCGACGTAGCATGCGGCTTATGACTGTGTTGGGAAAAATATTGCCTTACACTTGTCTCCTCTACACAAGCAATCACATCACCCCACTCAAGCTTTTTTCTTCACATATTTTAATTATATTTATCTTAGTCGCACCAAATATTATCATACATTAATTATTCCAAAGCTATACTTTTGCCGACCTTACTTTTTAGCCAGGTTGTACTATGAAGCATCACTCAGATCAGCCATCATAGCAATACGTATCAATAGCAACCAATAATCAGCAGTCAATTCCTGTTTTTTTAAAATTACAAATCAATAAAGGGCAACCTGGTGCATGTAGCTCCCGCTTGCGCAGGGTCCAGGGAAGGGTCCGACCACCTTGGGTCTATAGTACGCAGCCTTTCCCTACATTTCTGTAAGAGGCTGTTTCCAGGACTTGAACCCATGACCTCATGGTCACAAGGCAGCAGCTTTACCACTGCGCCAAGGCTCCCCTTCTTAAAATTACAAATCAATATCCTAGAATAAATATTAGCAATCAGACTTCTTTAAAAGTTCATCTCTATCGATCAAAGATTATCAAATACAATGACAATTGATGCTCTTCCCCTGTCTTTTCTATATGTTGTCAATAGCAAAGAACAATGTAGTCAATAGCACTATTTCTTCTTCCACTGACGGGTACATTACATATTACAATATGCGCGCGGATGACCAAACCCCTGAATAATGTCATCATCAGTCATCCAAGCATAATTTTACGTACAATGTACCTGGCATGAGATTCAAAACAAAATTGTACATGCAACTAAGTTTACATACCCCTGATGTATTACTTACTTTGCATGTTAAAAGTCTCCCAAGTAAGCAATAATATACAAAACAACTTCCACTCTTTATCAATTATCATTTGTCAAGAAATGTAGAGGCAGCACATCCAACACACAAATCATCCGGTGCTTTTCAAGCTCCACTACCAGCTAGTTTTGGGAGGAAATGGCTTTCTGTGATAATATAGAGAAGAGTGCTCTCTGCATTGAGAATTCGCATATCTTCTATTATCAATGTCAGATTATATTTACGCATGCCTCTACAATAATCTAAAGATTAAACCCAATAATTAGTTAAACCGTGTCCTTTACATAAATTCTAAAAACAGATTCTATCCAGTGGTAGTAGCTCATTCCGTTGACATGATTTATTCTTACTTCTTCTCTCTTTAGATGCAAGGTCCCTAGGTTGGTGAGTTTCTTACTGAACTTTCACACACACTTATGTCCCTGGTGACTATCTTGAGAATAGGCACTGACTTGAAACTTGACAAAAAGTGGTCTGCAACACATACATCACTTTGACGAGAATACGAGATGCCGCCAAGCTTATTTCGTGGTGACTTGTATTTACGCGCCCCTGTTGTCTTAAGATAAATAAAATAGAGTGAAAAGGAAAAAGGGGGCAAAAACTATCTCTTTAAATTATATCAATGAAGTGCAACAATGAAAAAAATTCTAATCAAGGAAGAAAACACGAATAGAACCTGATTTGTTGAAGTGGTTGTATGTGTACTATGGAATATTTGGAAACATAGAAGAAATTGGCTGGTCTTTGAGGGGAAGGTGCCTTCCATTGCACATTGAAAGGTTATGTTTAAGAAGGATCTTTATTTTATCTCTTTTAGATTTGAAGAATAACACATAGATTCTCTTGTCCTGTAATTGACCTCTTTGTAATTCTTCTTCCCTCTTCTTGTATATTAGCATGCAAACCCTTCTGATCAATATATTTACTTCTTCCAAAATAAATATATAATCTTATAAGAGTTCTCTATATGAAACTTCTGGTCAATATAGTTACATCTTTCAAAATAAATATATAAAATGGGTATTGTTGAATTTCCAGACAAATACCTTCAGAGTTCAGAAATACTATTATCTTTTTTCCCTTTTGTATTTTACTTCAACAGGCCACATAACTATTCATTATTGTTTTTCAGCCTTTTATATTTTGGCATTGATGGATGAATAAAGCCCAACAAATGTTATGTTACTTTTTTTAGTTGACAATAAGACTATAGGAACCACCAAGAGTACCACCAGCATGTAAACACCACGCTGCAAAACTTTCTTCCAAAGCTATCTCTGCATCAGGAACTTCCTTGATCCATCGCATCCTCGTCAGACAGAAGCTGAGGAAACAACTAAGCCAGAATTAGAAGAATTTAATTGAATATGTGGCAAGGCATGGATTATTGGGAATGGCAGAAAAGGTAATACGATCAAAAAATACATGAAACACACCTGTGTTGTTGCAGAAACACTGATCCCTGTCTTATATTTTATTCACAACACTGCACTTTTCTTCTTGCAAATTTCTCAAACAAATGAAAGATGTCTGCATAAGTCGTATTAGTGCATTCTTGACAGATATTCTGTATAGGCAATTGGCCTATTAAATAGGCTGGCAGGTCTAGAATCTGCACCCAAGGGCATATGTTGGACAAATAAGCAGGCTACATGTTCTTAAGACTGAAAAGGGCATGCACATTAGAGGTAATTAAACTTTGTCACATTTTGATGAAAAAGAACACGAGCAATGAATCCATGTAGTACTTGTTTTCTCATGGCGCTCATGGATGGATACTTGACATCTGACTCAAATTCAATAGTACACCACCATCCAAAACGTGTGAAAATGTCTTAACTCGATACTCAATTTGTCATTCATACATGAGAACAGAAAAATGGATGTTGCTAGTGTTGTCTCATCTTCTTCTCCACAGCGGCGCTCCTTCTTCACCACGTGCTCTTCCTACCCCATCCCACCCCTCCATGCTCGGACCATCACGATGCTGTCCTTCTCGTTCGTCCCGGCACGGTGTCACCGTTGTCCCTCCTCCACCCACGCCATGACGCCTCAGCCACTCCACTTACTCAGCGATGCAGCTGCCTGGCTCCAATCCTCACCGCACGCAGCACCATGACGCCGTCAACCCTGTGTCTCCTCACACATGGCTTCGGCTCGAGTCTGGGTTCCTATTCTCCACACTGATCCGCCCATGCCCATGGGATCCGGCGAGGAAACCACACCATAGTCTGGGCGGCGTCGCGACAAAGGAAGGGAGACGAGGAGAGCAACGCAATCACGATCGCCGTAAGCAGTAACCTGAACAGTGCCAGCTACAACAGCATGCTGCAATCTGTCGATGCGAACACCGCCATCGCGAGGATAAAGCACAACACCGCCAACCACAACATCAATTAGAGCACACCCAGCCGCCCCGCCTCACCTCTTTCCTACTTCCTCCGCCCCACTGTAGCCACCTCCGCCACCTGCTCCGTTACGCAGCGGCGAGGCATCGTAGTTCCTGCCGGCCCAACAGCCAATTGACGGCAATAGAGTGTTATGACTCCTGAGATCGATCGTAGTCCAGAACTCCAAATCGATCGCATTCCCTTCGAACTCGTCGGCTCCATGGTGGATCGGTAGTAGGTTTAGGTCTAGAACGCCCATGACTCCATGGGGAAGATGAAGAGAGGCAAGAGCGTAGAGAGAGAGAGAGGGAGCACTCCACCGACGGTAATTTCTGGAGGAAGAGATTGATTAGATGGGGTCGTAAGCAGATAACTGGCATCCTGTAATTGTGCGATTTTCCATTTATCCATCTACAAATATTGCATGATCGGCTGGTATGGCGAAAAAAGGCAACAAAAACCAGATACGGCAAGGGATCTCGGTACGGTAAAAAATCGGTGGGTGGCTCATATGATTTGATTGGCGTCGTATATGGAAGGGAAGGATGGAAGGATTGGTGTTTTATATGGAAGGGTTGATTTGGTTTTTCTGGGCATGAATTAAAACCGGTCTTGGTTTTCGGAGGGAGCACAAAAATCTGTGGGAGGGAGATCGCATGGGGGGAGGGGGAGATCGATGGAAGGGTGGAACGAACGAAACGAACGAACGACTTACGAACTGACACATTAGGAGTAGAGATTAGGAGTAGAGATAGTTGTGGCGATATAAAAGTTAGACGATCTCGTTCCCATCGGTCCCATCCATCCACGGCCGCTAGGGTTTGCTCTCCTCTAGTCCTCTCCGCGGCCGCTAGGGTTTGCTCTCCTCTCTGCCGCCCGCAGCTGTTTACCTTCCGGCGTCGGGCTCGTCGCCGTCTGGTAAGTGCTTCTCCTCGTACTTTTTTTTGTCTCTGCTGTTTCGCCCTCCGGTCCTCATCGGTACCTCGAGCAGGGAAACTCGAAGTCGGCGTCCTGCCGTATCAACTCCGCCGATCCCCATAGTCTTTCCGCCCGCCGCCGCCAGGTCGGGATAGGCCCTTCCCCGTCTCAGATCCCCCTCTCCTCACCTTAGCTTTTCCTCCTTGTCTCCGCCCCCATAGTCTTAGGGCCAGTTCTTTTGAGCAATTCTTCCAGAATTACCCCCTCCCCAGCTTCTCCCAGAATTGTCACTTAATATTTTTTTACAATTCCTAGCTAATTAGACCTTAACTAGCTAGGAATTGTAAAAAAATATTAAGTGACAATTCTGGGAGAAGCTGGGGAGGGGGTCAATTCTGGGAGAATTGCCCAAAAGAACTGGCCCTTAACGCCCGCCGCCGCCAGGTCGGGTTAGGCCCTTCGCCGTCTCAGATCCCCCTCTCCTCACATTCGCTTTTCCTCCTTGTCTCCGCCCCCATAGTCTTTCCGCCCGCCGCCGCCAGGTCGGGTTAGGCCCTTCGCCGTCTCAGATCCCCCTCTCCTCACATTCGCTTTTCCTCGTCTCCGCCCCCGCGAGGTCGGATTAGGCACGCCCATCGACGTCTCCTTTGGCATATCTTATTAGTCACTAACAGAACGATTTATTTTGTCTTTTTATTAAGAAAACCACGCCACCTGAATTCATTCGTTTCTATTAAATGAAATTTATTTATTTTATCTACTATTATGCAGGAGACGATGATATCCAAAATGCATGATATGCTTTTGCCAGTGTTCTCTCTGTTCATGTTTCGTTTGGATGCTCCACGTATCCACAGTATGTTCCTACTCATTTTGATGGGTCCAATTGTGCGGAGCTTGTTATTATGCATCTGTCTTTTTTCAGAACTATTCTAGACCAGATTTTATCTTCAGGATACTATGGCTGGAGTAAAAACGTGGTGACTAAAAAATATTAGATTGACCTCTTGTACACTCCATAATGATCTTTTAGCAATTGATTTTTTTGGTAGGCTCCTCACCGCTGTCTTGTCCACCTCATTGTGGAATGTTGTAGTAATTCTCAAAAGTTTGCACGGCAAGTAGCATATGAAGTATCAATGCTAAAGCAGATTTCAATATTTTATCAACAGTTACGTGGCATGGAAATAGTTTCTTGTTGACTTCTTTCCTTTGATTACTATTCATTGTGTACAGTTAAGTGGCATGGAACTGAAACTATACTTTGTTGTTGACTTGTTTCATTGTGGACAGATTTTCCTTGTTAAGTTGAGATATTACTTACTAGATCTTGATTACTATTCATGTTATGGTGTCTTTTGATTTATCTTAGCTCAGCAGGACAAAGTCATGAAGGGTTCATCCTTACACTAGTTTGATGCCAGCTGCCTACATTTACCAATATTTTTTTAATATGGTTTAAGTTCATGCATATCTGATTTTATGAGTTTCAGTAGGCATCATCAAGTCATGGGCTGTGGCTTCAATCCCCGGATTTTTTGTTTGCATGTGCTGTGCTGCTATGAAGCATTGTTTAGCAAACAATGTTTTGGGAATTTCTTCCCGTATCCAGGTTTGTTTTTATTAGTTATATTGTGTATTTCTAAGAATTATGAGCAGCACTTTCTGGGTGGTGTTCACATCAGTTATGGTCAGGGTAGCTAAATTTTTTATGCTCCAATAAATGTCATAGATCTTTTTAGTGAACTTTTGGTGATAATATTGTCAGTGGGTTCGTTTTTAGTTTAATAGTTCAACTAATCTGATATGCATTGTTATGCACAGCACGTGTTCCCACCCGAAGATGCTTCCTCCATGCTTTTCATTGCTGACACTGCAATATCTGGTTAGTAATAGAATAGAAGTTCTTTTGTTTGTGCCAAATTACATTTGCGGTTTGTTCTTCTGAAACTTGCAATGATTATAGATATGTGGTTAGTAATAGAATAAAAGTAACATCAGCTTCACTATGACTTGTGCATGTCAACTTCATTTGGCATAATCACCTGTATTTATAGTGAGACCTCAGTAAATTTTTTGCATCATTGCAGCTCTTTCTCTTGTTGGTCTATGAGGACGAAATAGTATTTATCAGCATTTTCTTATTCTTGTTGATCTAAGAGAACATTCTATCTTTTGTTTATTCTTTAGTATTAGTACTAGGGAAAAGTGCAGATTTGAAACTAGAACGTTTCCAATTCTTGTTCAGATGCGCCCTGCTTGCTTGGCTGTTTTACTTGCTCGGTTGCTCTATATGGGATCCATGCCACTCTTTTGCTGTTGCCGGTATGATTAAAAAAAAATTGTGGCCCAAGGGGCCGAGACAGTATGCAGAGAAAAACAAATTATTTTGAAGTTTGAACTTCCTCTTGGATTAACTATTGTATTAAATTCTGCATATTGGAGCAGTTGCTGCATCACTCAGCACATAATATAGATTTCTGCTTTTTGGTTCCAGGTATATGTGTTGCACTTGCCCTCTGTATCGCTGTGCCAAGAGCTAGCAAGAACCATTTCTTTAATTACGCATTTTTGCGATACACTGTAATTATCATCATACTGAACTGGTTTCAATCCACACAGGTGAGTTATGCTACTTGAGTTGCACCTGATATTATCTTGAAAATAAAATGCCCTGTTATATATGCTCATCTCATCTTTTTTTTTTCAGGGTGGGGGGCAGCCTGCTCTACAATACGTTGCTTGTGGCGTGATTAGTTTTGTTGCTGTTCACTGTTTGTGGAATGTAGAAGTAAAACAGGTAAGTTTGGTCCATATTGTTGTTTGTACTATAGATATGCCTATTGCCAGTCCCAATTGTGTGGTGGTTGATGACATTCTGTAGTGACATATCCTATTTGCTAATATCTCTTTTTTCCCCTCGCTTGAGGGTGACAACAATCAGCCGATGAGTGAAGTGTGGGATTGGAACATGTATGGAACCAAACTGAAGTTTCATGGATGGTTTATTAACACTGCCAATGAGGATGGTGACGGAGGTGAGGATGGTGACGGAGGTGAGGATGATGCTTCATTTGCCTCGGAGCATTCCGATGATGAAGATTTGACGGAGGTGTCAATTTTACGTGCGGTGCAAGTGTTGGCCATTCGTGCAAACTTTCGTATTAGCCGTATGGACGCCCATGACTGGTACCAAAATTTTGTCATCTATGTGGCACTCGAGGGGGAAGTACAAGAGGTATACACTAGCTACCGTATGTTATATCTACTACATGCTTTATGCCTCTTTACATGCATTATATATTGTAATAAATTAAAATCCTTCACATTCATGCTTTCATGTGTAGGAAGGAAAGGATTTGGTACTCGCTGGACCATGTGGGATACTACAGGCTTACGGTGCCTTTTGCTTGGAGGTTTTCACAGAAGACCTGGTTTTCACAGAAGACGATGAGGGGTCTTCTACTGATGATGAGGGGTCTTGGAGCGGTCATTTCCGCCGAGGCTGGGATGTTACTGAGCCTGATGAAGTTGAGGAATTCACACAAACCATCTATGGAGGCCTTGGCCGCAAGTTGGAGATCACATACTTGGTGATTCCGGAAGCAGTTGAGACCTATGTTGAGGTCAGGTTGAACCTCAAAGACTTCGGTTCGAGAAGCCGCTCTGTGTATGGTAGCGTCAAGGCAATTGCCATTGACTATGGGAGCAAAAGCGTCAATCTCTTCAGTTTTGAACGAGGCAGTAGCTTGTCCCTGCCCTGTGGTTCCACGTGCATTCTTCCACTGGGACCACACATGATTGCATTGCCTGATCGTAGCAAGTACAAACTCCACATAGAGGTGGACCTAAGAGTAATCACAACCTGTGACAGCCAAGAAGAGGACAAGAATTTGAAATTCTGTCTAGACTGCAGCCGTAGAATTAGGAGTGAAGAAAGTCTAGAGTTACCCCGTAGAATTAGGACTCAAAAAAGAGAATTTGATGGTGAACAAGTTGAAGTGAAGGTCATCTGGGTCCTAGAAAAATTCTTCTAGATCATAGAAAAATTCGTCTAAGAAAGGAGCTAGAAGCAAAATAAGTGAAGGAAGGCATGTGCCACATGTGGAACTTTGTCTATGTTTGTCAGATCATATTATCTATTTCCTTGTGTTTGATCTATTCATGCCATTTTATTTGAACTGAACTTGGGTGAGTGGGAAACCAAGAATAGTACTCCCTCCATTCCTTTATACAAGGCCATTATGAAAAATACATTTTGCATCTATACAAGGTTAATGATGTTTTCTTGTACTACTCTCTCATTTTCGGTTTATAGGGATTATCTTGTTTTTCATCACATGTTCAGATTTCAAGGCGCAATAAATCATTGCATACAAGTATTAAGAGAAAAATGACCAATGCATGTACTTTATGATGCATGCATTGCAAATAATGCATTGATAAACATAATTTTTAGAAAAACAAGTGCATTAATAAAGTGGTTTTGCAAACTACAAAAATTGTTCTACCATTCATCATCTACCTTGATTGGTGAGATTTTTAAATTGAGCTCTATAAACCGGAAAAGAGGTAGTACCAACTTGTTTAATATTGAGCTACTTCTTTCTCATTCCTTCCTTGCATGCACGCCGGTGTTATAAAACTAAAATAAACCAGACCAGCAGACAGGGATCCAAGGAACCCAATACCTCAATTTTAGCATCATTTTCCTGCTGTTATAAAACTAAAATAATTGTGAAACTGCATGCTACCATTACTCAACAATCAAGAGTCCTTAATTAATGGCTATATTTTTTCTCTATTTTTGGTCAAACTTGACAAATTTTGACTTTAACAAAACCCCAAACGCGAAGTAAATAAAAATGAGAAATGGTGTTGGCTAAGTGCACCTAAAGCTCATAGTTGGACAGCATACCGCTGCATTTTGATTTGATTTGGGAGCTAATTTAGCAATTATCCATATAGTTACTCTGATTTCGTTTTCGCTAATCTGGTCTAAACTCTGATTTTCTTAGCTTTGTGATCAGCTTTCCCTCACTGGATAGCACTTCAACCTTTACATACATTTTTTTTCATCATAATATCCCCGGACTAATTTTCAAAATCAGTTCCTGGCCCACTATTTAGGTTCTGTGTAACAGTTATCTTTCAATATTTAACCATTGGATCCGAATCAATGAACGTCTGTCAATTTTTCCAAGGGATGTAAAATTCCTTCTTTCTTTCCCTAATAATAATAATAATAATAAAGCACATATTGATTTTATCGGGTTCACCGTCGCGTCTTTTTTACACAAAGGTCCATGTGCTTTTTAGGAATTAAAACCGCCATCCTACTTTAGTGAATCCAAAAACGTTTCGTTTTATTATCTCGTTTTAATCTTAATCTCTCCCTAATAATAAAGCACGGATTGGGTCTCCGGGTTCACCGTTACAATACGCTTTCTTCTCATGTCATAATACGTTTTTACGATTTGTATAGACAAAATCGTAATATAAACGAGATGGTATTAATAGCACGTCCGTCCGTCCGTCCCGATTCGTTTTTCATACCGTACGTAGACCTCCACCAGCGTCGCCCACCTATCCTGGCCCATTTAAGACACATGCGAAGGATACGATCGGCGAGCACATATACTGCAGCTAAAAATAAATAAAGCCGCCGATCCTCACGGGGATCGAACACAAAACGTCTTGGATGAAAGACCCCTAAAGTACCAGCTGAGCTAGCGCTCATTATCTATCACCATTAGCCGGATTTTCTTATGTTAATCGGCTACGCCCGTCTAGCAGAATTCTTGGACCTCAGTCCATCCATCCATCCTCTGCGACATGGCCCAAAAATACGGTAAAAATAATTGCCCGATCAAACTCCTAATCCTAACATGACGAACTGTTCACAAGATAATCCCATATCGTTTTTCTTTACAAAATCCCACCAGTTTAAATATGTTTGTGAGCTCAAGACAATAAGCAGCCTCCAATCAAGGATTCTTTCAAAGATGGAGTTAATGGGAGAGAGACCCAACATATATTGGCCTAATTAAACGGAGGAAAAGACCTGCCGATTTATAAATCGGCGTCTACAAAAAGAGAAGTCGGGATGGAAAGGAAGGAGGAGGGCAGAGAAAGGTGCAGGAATCAGCGTTAAACGGGAATTGAGGGCTGCCATGCATGATTTAAGAAGGAATCAGCATTAAAGGGAATGGGTTAGTCTCGACCAACAATTCTGTGTAGCGTTTCTCGACCACTTGAATGGGCTGTTTAGTCTCGACATTCTGTCTAGCGTTACTCTGGCAAAAAGAAAATGCTACCATTTTTTCTAAAGCATTCTGACTTGAGAAGAAATCCAAAAAGATGAAAACTTATTTCATGGAGGAGCCGATGGCTTCATGACATCGGAAATTATCACCATCCTAAGTGGTACGTGTAGGGTGTAGCTCACGGAGAGTGTCCCTCATGGCCAACTCGACGGGATTAGTTTTCAAAGTATAAACACTACCTTGCGCTGGTGTATCTCAATTGCAGGTGTGTCATGTAGAGGCGGAGATCACCGTGTTCGAATTGGTCATGTTCGAACGCATTGCCTTCAGAGGATGAGACACCGTGGGCACTATTGATGAGGATGGGAAGAAATATAATTTCAACTGAAGGACATAGACCTTTGGAGGGTCATGAGTTGTGTTTATTGAGCTAGGTGCAAAGGATTTTTTGTAAAGAACTAGGGATTGTTTGTTCAAATGCGAAGGAATTATAATTCATTATTTATAAAGCTTAGTGAGATTCTTTTTCATGACAGCTTACAAATAATGCATTTAAGATTTAAAAATTAGGGGGCTTTTTAAGATCAGAATCATCGTATAAAAATCGTATCAAAAGCATTGTATATGTAGCATGTTTCTTAATGTACAACTGGGAAAAGACTTCCTCGCCTGCGAGCGTTGCAACGCTCCGCAACACATCTGGGGACGAAGCCACGTAAATCTCTCCTCATCCTAATTAATTTCTCTCCCCGGTGAATTCAAGGGTGGGCCCACACTAACTAATCACCCTCCTAATTCAACCGTGGGGCCCACACTAACTAATCTCACCCACATGAATTCGCGTGAATTGGCCACACCCGTACAATTGATATGAAGTATTACTAGACCTTGGTGCGCGCCTTCCTGCCGTTGCCGGGTGGCATCATTGAGATATTCTTGAGAGATGTTGCTGGATATTTCGGTGGATACGTCACTATATCTCCCGTTGCAACACACGGGTATATGTGCTAGTAATAATAAAGCACGGATTGACTTTGTCGGGTTCACCGTCACAATACGCTTCTTCCCGTGATTTTACGCTTTCAGTTTGAATTTGTATTTGAATTAAATTGAAAAAGGGGAAGAAAGTGGTGGGCGCTGGGATTTGATCCGTGGTCTACCAGGTGTACTACAACATAGCAGACCAATCCGCCTAGGCCCATGAGTGTACTAACATTGTCGTCTACCCTTTTAAGAATATAAGATGAGGCGTAGACGGGCTGAGGCAATGAGCACGGGCGCGCTGGGCCAGTCGGACTGCTGCGGCCCAGTGGACGGACAAGGAGAGTAGGCTGGAGACTGTTTTTCATAAATAGTCCCACCTTGCTATTTTACATAAATTTTTACCAGTTTATATACGTTCTTAGGTTGTCAAGCATCAAGGAGCTGCTTCAGAAATTAAGCAAAGAATATGGCATGAATAAGATTTGTCCTTAACGGAACAAATGAGGGGCAGAGCAATAGGAGAGAGAGGAGGAAAATAGACATTGCATATGAGAAATAAAAAAAAGCAAACAAATATAATAGACACTAATTGCATGAGAAATAAAGAAGGAAGGAGAAAGGAAAAAGAGGGGAAGTAAATATACGATAATTACAAATTTTTAAAGGGCGTGGGCCCTCATTCATATCTTATCTTACGAATAAAGATGAAGTGACATTTTTTTCCTACATGATCCTCACTAATTCAAGCCATTTTTTTCTTTCGTTGCAACAGACAACCTGTCATTTTTTCCTTGCACTTATAATCCTTACTAAGCTTGCACCAAGTTCATAACACATTGAACATTATGTTTGCGCATACAGTCCTCACTAAATTTATGTCAATTGTTTCTACCATTGTAACTCACGGACATATAGACATTGCATGAGAAATAAAGAAGGAAGGAGAAAAGAAAGAGAAAGGAAGGCAATAGACGGTAATTATTGTGGACACCATATTAATCGCAGGAGTAATTAATAGGCCGGCAAATGGGATTCGTCACATGGATGATATAAGGAAAGAAAAAGAAATAAAATAGACACTAATTGCATGAGAAATAAAGAAGGAAGGAGAAAGAAAAGAGAGCGGAAATAAATATACGATAATTACAGATTTTTAATGGACGTGGGCTCTCATTCATATCTTATCTTACGAATAAAAATGAAGTGCCATTCTTTTCCTACATGATCCTCACTAATTCAAGCCATTTTTTTTCTTTCATTGCAATAAACAACCTGGCATTTTTTCCTTGCACTTATAATCCTTACTAAGCTTGCACCAAGTTTATAACACATTGAACATTATGTTTGCGCATACAGTTCTCACTAAATTTATGTCAATTGTTTATAGCATTATAACTCACGGGCATATAGACATTTCATGAGAAATAAAGAAGGAAGGAGAAAGGAAAGAGAAATGAAGGCAATAGACGGTAATTATTGTGGACGCCATATTAATCGCAGGAGTAATTAATAGGCTGACAAATGGGATTCGTCACATGGATGATATAAGAAAATAAAAAGAAATAAAATAGACACTAATTGCATGAGAAATAAAGAAGGAAATAGAAAGGAAAGAGAGGGGAAGTGAACATACGGTAATTACAGATTTTTTGAAGGACATGGGCCCTCATTCATATCTTATCTTACGGATAAAGATAAAGTGCCATCCTTTTTCCTACATGATCCTCACTAATTCAAGCCATTTTTTCTTTCTTTGAAACAGACAACCTGACATTTTTTTCTTGCACTTGTAATCCTTACTAAGCTTGCACCAAATTTGTAACACATTGAACATTATGTTTGGGCATACAGTCCTCATTAAATTTATGTTAATTGTTTATAGCATTATAACTCACGGGCATATATATACTATTTTTACATAAATGGAGGTTAATATTATTGGTCCTCCCATTTCATATGTCCATGGCGTTTCTTCATACTGAGCTAGGCTATTCCCAATCGTTTGTCCTGGGCCACTTGGCCCCTACCCCGTTCACCAGCGCAACATTCCACCAATAAAAAATAGTGCCCTCCCAACCTGTCCGTGCGACCCAGCCCAACAAATCAAACCCACCACCCCGTTTAGGAGATGAGGCAAAAATAGTTTTTTTTGCTAATCAAACTCGCAACATCCACTGTTTTGGTGCTGATCGTGTTATCCGCAAAAAAGGTGTTGATCGTTTTCAACTAAAGTTGAATTTGGTGGTTGTTTGTGTCCTTCACGGACTGGTACTAAACTACCACGATGTAAAATCCGGATCACACAAACACAAGGCGCAAGCATTAGATTATGTAAATTTGACCGGGGTCTCAAACACGACCGTTCGCTTATCTGTCCATGCAGGCAATGCAATTCTTTATTTGTTCCAAGTTTAGGTGGAACGTTCGGCGTGTGGTGGACATCGTGACCCACAATGATGACAAAGAAAAGAAGAGGCAACATGGATGGGGGCGCTAGGGGTGATAATTTGTTTCTCCCGTTGCAACGCACGGTCACTTTTGCTAGTATAGGCTAAAAAAGGAAAACGCCATGCTTGATTTCCTTGCGTTCGGTCTGTGTCACCAGCCAGCTCACATGATCTCTTCATTGGGCCTTCACCCGGCCCACTGGTGCGTTAAATTAGGCCTTGCTCCAGTCCAATACGACTCAAAGTCCTAACTCCTTCTGTTTTCTTTTCCTTTTTAAGTCCTCCACGAGAGTCGGATCCAAAAGAGAGGGGAGGGGTGCTACGTCTCCAACATATCTATAATTTTTGATTGCTCCATGCTATATTATCTACTGTTTTGGGCAATATTGGGCTTTATTATCCACTTTTATATTATTTTTGGGACTAACCTATTAACTGGAGGCCCAACCCAGATTTGCTATTTTTTTTGCCTATTTCAGTGTTTCAAAGAAAAGGAATATCAAACGGAGTCGAAACGGAACGAAATCAACTGGAGAAGTTATTTTTGGAAGGAAACCTACCGGATGGACTTGGACCCCACGTCAGGAGCAAAGGGAGGTGCTCACGAGGGTGGGGGGCGCGCCCACCCCCCTAGGGCGCGCCCCCTGCCTCGTGGGCCCCCCGAAGCTCCACCGACGTACTTCCTGCACCCATATATACCTACGTACCCTAAAACTTCCAGAACAGAGAATATATCGGGAGTTCCACCGCCGCAAGCCTCTGTAGCCACCAAAAACTAATCGGGACCCTGTTCCGGCACCCTGCCAGAGGGGGAACCCTCACCGGTGGCCATCTTCATCATCCCATCGCTCTCCATTACGAGGAGGGAGTAGTTCACCCTCAGGGCTGAGGGTATGTACCAGTAGCTATGTGTTTGATCTCTCTCTCTCTCTCTCTCTCTCTCTCTCTCTCGTGTTCTTGATTTGGCACAATCTTGATGTATCGCGAGCTTTGCTATTATAGTTGGATCTTATGTTTCTTCTCCCCCTCTTCTCTCTTGTAGTGGATTGAGTTTTCACTTTTAAGTAGTCTTATCGGATTGAGTCTTTAAAGATTTGAGAACACTTGATGTATGTCTTGTCGTGCGTATCTGTGGTGACAATGGGATATCACGTGATTCACTTGATGTATGTTTTGGTGATCAACTTGCGGGTTGCGCCCATGAACCTATGCATAGGGGTTGGCACACGTTTTCGTCGTGATTCTCTGGTAGAAACTTTGGGCGCTCTTTGAGGTTCTATGTGTTGGTTTGAGTAGATGAATTGAGATTGTGTGATGCATATCGTATAATCATACCCACGGATACTTGAGGTGACATTGGAGTATCTAGGTGACATTAGGGTTTTGGTTGATTTGTGTCTTAAGGTGTTATTCTAGTACGAACTCTAGGGCTGTTTGTGACACTTATAGGAATAGCCCAACGGATTGATTGGAAAGAGTAACTTTGAGGTGGTTTCGTACCCACCATAATCTCTTCGTTTGTTCTCCGCTATTAGTGACTTTGGAGTGACTCTTTGTTGCATGTTGAGGGATAGTTATATGATCCAATTATGTTATTATTATTGAGAGAACTTGCACTAGTGAAAGTATGAACCCTAGGCCTTGTTTCCTAGCATTGCAATACCGTTTACGTTCACTTTACCGCTTGTTATCTTGCTGTTTTTATATTTTCAGATTACAAAAACCTATATCTACCATCCATATTAATTGCACTTGTATCACCATCTCTTCGCTGAACTAGTGCATCTATACAATTTACCATTGTATTGGGTGTGTTGGGGACACACGAGACTCTCTGTTATTTGGTTGTAGGGTTGTTTGAGAGAGACCATCTTGAACCTACGCCTCCAACGGATTGATAAACCTTAAGTCATCCACTTGAGGGAAATTTTCTACTGTCCTACAAACCTCTGCACTTGGAGGCCCAACAACGTCTACAAGAAGAAGGTTGCGTAGTAGACATCAAGCAGTTTCTGGCGCCGTTGCCGGGGAGGCTAGGTAAGTGAAGGTATATCTTTAGATCTTGCAATCGAATCTTTTTGTTTCTTGTTTTAGCACTAGTCTAGTTTATAAAAGAAAACTACAAAAAAATGGAATTGAGTTTGTCTCATACGCTTCATCTTTTTAATATCTTTCGTGAGTATGATGGAAAGGAAAATTGTGCCAAAGTGTTAGAAGAAGAATGCATTAAAATGTTTGGCACTAAAACTTTGAATGATGAGCATGATTGCAATGTTGTTAGTATGAACTCCTTGAATATCCATAGTACTAATGATGATTGCACTAGTTATGATGAAAATGCCTCCTATAAACATGTCAATTTTTGTGGAGTGCATTGGGTTTGTACGTACACACAAAATAGGGAAGATAGATATTGCAAGAGGCATAAGTACTTAGAAACCAAATTGTTGCAAGAAGAGCTAGATGAATGTGCTGAAAATTTATCTTTTCTTAGCCCTACTTGTCACCAGTAGAAAAAGGGTCAAACGTGAAGCACATTAGTGCTGGTTTGTATTTGAGCCGGCCCTAATGTATACATTAGTGGCGGTTCCAACGACTAGCCGGGCCGCTTTCATTAGTACCGGTTCGTGGCGAACCTTTAGCACCGGTTAGTGCCACGAACCGGTAGTAATGAGAGTGGTGGCAGGATGTTGTCAGACTGGGTCCCCTCCAGCCCCTTTAGTACCGGTTCTTGGCACGAACCGGTACTAAAGGTCATCCTACATAAACCCTTCGTCCACCCGAGCTCGCTCTGTTCTTCCCCTTTCCCCTCTCCTCTCTCTGTTCTTCCCCTCTTCCTCTCGAGCTCATCACACATTTTGCCCAAAAATTGTCAAGATTTGAAGGCCCCCATCCATTCAAATGATCACAAAGGTTAGCAACTTTGTCCTTTCATCTCTCATTGCTAGATTAGCGCTTGCAATGCTTTATATAGTGATTAATTTGTGAGTTTAGTAATTTGGGAGGATATATATATATATGTGCTAGTATTTGATTTATATGCAATTTGAGGTCAAAAATAACACTTAGTTTGCATATGTAGGTGTGGTTTACTTAGTGCCTTCTAAATCTCCGTCGTAACCACCGTCGATCGCCCGCACCGTCCCGTCGCCGGCACCACCTTGTGGTGAGCCTCTTGTTCATGAAATTTTATATATAAATTGATGTTTGTGTGATTTGGATATATAGTTACTCGTATAATTATCTTACCCGTACGTTGTTTGTTGTACATATAGTGCCATGGTTTTGATATCCGCCCCCGTCGGCCCTCGTCCTTGTTATGATTCGGATATGGTATATATATTCTCTTTTAAAACTAGTTGCATTTCGTGTTTATGACAAATTATGCCCATCAAGTTGACATAGAAATTTTTTCTAGGAGGTATGTGAACCGGAAATTCCAACCGACCCTATTGTCGAGAGGTTAAATTTAGTTGAAAGAGAAAATGAGTACTTGAAAGAAAAATTGAAAAGAATTGAGGGGGAGAAGATGGAATTGGAGTTGCATGTTGCCGATGTCGTCGATGATCACAAGATCAAGATGGAGAAAATGCGCTTGAAGATTAGAAAGATTAGAAAATATGCCATCGATAGTGAGGCTTGGTATCATTATGCTGTTGGATCCATTGTTACCTTAGTTGCGATCTTGATCGCATTTGTTGTTGCATTTAAATGCTTTAGCTAGAGAGTTATTTGTTTGTTGCATTTAACTGTTGTATGAACTTGTATTAATTTGGTCTATTCGGTGTTGTGTAATGAAGATGAGCCAGCAATGGATGTACGATGACCGATGCTCTCCCCAGTTCGTTGAGGGCGTGCATACTTTTCTGCTTGCGGCTGAGGCAAACAAGCGGGCGGATGGTTTTATGCCTTGTCCATGTGCTGGCTGTAAGAATGGTCACAATTACTCTATGTCAAGAACCATTCACGTCCACCTGTTTAAGTCCGGTTTCATGCCCCACTATAATGTTTGGACCAAGCACGGAGAAAGAGGGGTTATGATGGAAGACAATGAAGAAGAAGAGGACGACGACAGCTATCCTGGCCATGGGTTCCCTGAATACGATGATACAACAATGGGGGAAGAAGCTGAGCCGGTAATGCGGGAAGAAGCTGAGCCGGCAATGCGGGAAGAAGCTGAAGAAGAGGCATCAGATGAGCCCATTGATGATCTATGTCGGGCCATTGCCGATGCAAAGAGAAACTGCGCAAGTGATTTGGAGAAGAAGAAGTTGCAGCTCATGTTAGAGGATCACAAAAAATTGTTGTACCCGAATTGCGTAGGTGACAAGAAAAAGCTGGGCACCACACTAGAATTGCTGCAATGGAAGGCAGGGAATGGTGTATCTGACAAGGGATTTGGAAAGTTGCTGGTAATGATAAAGGATATGCTTCCAAAGGACAATGAATTGCCCGAGAGTACGTACGAAGCAAAGAAGGTTGTCTGCCCTCTAGGGTTAGAGGTGCAGAAGATACATGCATGCCCTAATGATTGCATCCTCTATCGCGGTGAGTACGAGGATTTGAACGCTTGCCCGGTATGTGGTGCATTGTGCTATAAGATCAGCCGCGATGACCCTGGTGATGTCGAGGGCGAGCGCCCCAGGAAGAAGATTCCTGCCAAGGTGATGTGGTATGCTCCTATAATACCACGGTTGAAACGTTTGTTCCAGAACAAAGAGCATGCCAAGGCGATGCGATGGCACAGAGAAGACCGTAAGAAAGACGGAAAGTTGAGAGTACCCGCTGACGGGTCGCAGTGGAGAAAAATCAAAAGAAATTACGGGAAGGAGTTTGCAGATGACGCAAGGAGCGTATGGTTTGGTCTAAGCGTAGATGGCAGTAATCCTTTTGGGGAGCAGAGCAGCAACCATAGCACCTGGCCTGTGACTCTATGTTTGTATAACCTTCCTCCTTGGTTGTGCATGAAACGGAAGTTCATTATGATACCAGTGCTCATCCAAGGCCCTAACAACCCGGCAACGACATTGATGTGTACCTAAGGCCATTAGTTGAAGAACTCTTACAACTATGGAATGGAACAGGTGTACGTGCGTGGGATGAGCACATGGGGGAAGAATTTGACCTAAAGGCGTTGCTGTTCGTGACCATCAATGATTGGCCTGCTCTTAGTAACCTTTCAGGACAGACAAACAAGGGATACTGCGCATGCATGCACTGTTTGGACGATACTGACAGTATATATTTGGCTAATTGTAAGAAGAATGTGTACCTGGGACATCGTCGATTTCTTCCGAGCAGGCATCCCGTAAGAAAGAAAGGCAAGCATTTCAAAGGTGAGGCGGATCACCGGACGAAGCCTAGCCACCATACTGGTGCTGATGTACATGATATGGTCAAGGATTTGAAGGTGGTCTTTGGAAAGGGTCTTGGTGGACAACCTGTTCTGAACGACGCTGACGGACGCGCACCCATGTGGAAGAAGAAATATATATTTTGGGACCTGCCCTATTGGAAAGACCTAGAGGTCCGCTCCGCAATCAACGTGATGCACGTGACGAAGAATCTTTGTGTGACCCTGCTTGGCTTCTTGGGCGTGTATGGGAAGACAAAAGATACACCTGAGGCACGAGAGGACCAGCAAAGTATGCACGGAAAAGACGGCATACATCAGGGTCATGCAAGCTACGCTCTTACCAAAGAAGAGAAGGAAATCTTCTTTGAATGCCTGCTCAGTATTAAGGTACCATCTGGCTTCTCGTCGAATATAAAGGGAATAATAAACATGGCAGAGAAAAAGTTCCAGAACCTAAAGTCTCATGACTGCCACGTGATTATGACGCAATTGCTTCTGGTTGCATTGAGGGGGCTTCTACCGGAAAATGTTCGATTAGCCATTGTGAAGCTATGTGCATTTCTCAATGCAATCTCTCAGAAGGTAATCGATCCCGAAATCATACCAAGGTTAGAGAATGATTTGGTGCAATGTCTTGTCAGTTTCGAGTTGGTGTTCCCACCATCCTTCTTCAACATCATGACACACGTCCTAGTTCACCTATGCGAAGAGATTAACGTTTTGGGTCCTGTATTTCTACACAATATGTTCCCCTTTGAGAGGTTCATGGGAGTCTTAAAGAAATATGTTCATAACCGTGCTAGGCCAGAAGGAAGCATCTCCAAGGTCCGTCAAAATGAGGAGGTCATTGAGTTTTGGATTGACTTTATTCCTGACCTTAAGCCGACTGGTGTTCCTGAATCGCGGCATAAGGGCAGACTGGATGGAAAAGACACGCTAGGAGGGGAACAAATAATATGTATGGACGGACATTCTCTCACTGAAGCACACTACACAGTTCTACAGAATTCCGCCTTGGTGGCTCCGTATATGGATGAACACAAGAATTTTCTACGCTCCAAACACCCGGAGCGGTCTGATGACTGGATTACACGTGAACAAACCAGGAGTTTCGCCAGCTGGTTGCAGACACGTACCATGCATGACACCTCTATTGAAGATGACCTGTACTTGCTGTCCCAGTTACCATCTTCGAATATAATGACTTTCAAAGGGTATGAGATAAATGGTAATACATTTTACACGATCGCCCAAGATAAGAAGAGCACCAACCAAAACAGTGGTGTCCGCTTTGATGCAGAAACCAAGACGGGAAAGGAAATATATTATGGTTATATACAGGACATATGGGAACTTGACTATCGACGTGGTTTGAAGGTCCCTTTGTTTCGGTGCAAATGGGTCAATATGACACGAGGCGGGGTAACGGAAGACCCGCAGTACAGAATGACAACAGTGGATCTCAACAATCTTGCGTATGCAGACGAACCATTCGTCCTAGCCAATGATGTGGCACAGGTTTTCTATGTGAAGGACATGTCTACCAAGCCAAGAAAAAGAAAAGATAAGGAAGCGAATGCATCGTACGATGAGCCAAAGCGACACATAGTTCTTTCTAGGAAGAGAAACATCATGGGAGTGGATGACAAGACAGACAAGTCGGAAGATTATGAAAATTTTGATGAAATTGCTCCATTCACAGTGAATATTGACCCGAGCATCCCGTTAAATGATGAAGATTTTCCATGGTTACGGCACAGAGGGACACATGCGAAGAAAAAGTTTCACACCCAAAGATCTGGGATGTGATCGGCTTCACTATCATCACTTTCTTCTGTGTTTCACACCCAGAAGGGAATCTCTGTAATAGTTAGGGTAGTTAATTATGTGTTTTGGCATTTGAAACGCGAAGAAATTTTATGTGCAAACAAATTCTTTCATGCCTTTACTGATTTTTAAAGTTAAGTTATTCACAAACTAGTGATTCACACTAATTTCAAATAATTCAAAATTTAAACTATTCAAATTTGAAAACTACGGGCACTAACAGAAAGTTTGTAATTTTTTGTACCTAAAGCAAAAATATTCACAAAGAAACTCTAAATACACAAAAAAAACAACTCAAAATAAATAAAGAAAAAAATTAAAAAAACCCGCCTACTAGGCCAGAGCGGCCTGCATACGACTAGAAACCCAACCTGTTGTTGGGCCAGGATGCAGGCCCGCAAAGGCCCAGTAGGCCAACAGGGCAGCACAGAACATGTAGGCCCAGTAGGCCTGCTTTGGAGAGGAGCTCGAGAGAGCTACCGCACGGGGGTTTATAAACCAGTGCGGTCGCCCCTCGGCTAGCGAGGTGGGACTAAACTTGCGCACCGCACCTGCGCCAGCGCACCCCCTTTAGTACCGGTTCGTGGCACCAACCGGTACTAAAGGGGGGCCTTTAGTACCGGTTGGAGCCACCAACCGATACTAAAGGGGGTGCGGTTCCCGCCGCTTGGCCTGGCCAAAACAGGCCTTTAGTACCGGTTGGTGGCTCCAACCGGTACTAAAGGTGCCTTCTATATATACAACACTTACGAAAATTTCATTCTCCCTCTGTTTCTTCCTCTGTTTCCCCATTGAAGCACCACCCGCGCGCCCCGATCGATCGACGCCGTCGCCGTCGCCGCCCCCGTCCCTGTCGCCGCCCCCATC
>NC_041390.1:431676468-431734802 GCF_002162155.2 Triticum dicoccoides
CCCCGCTGTGAGCTCTCCCCCTCTAACCCCCCCTCGCCCCCGGCGGCCACCATGGGCGCCGCCCCTCCCCGAGCCCACACACACACGTACATATGTATGAATTAATGCATGTATATATTAGTATATACGTATTTTGTATGTTTAATTAGTTTAGATTTTTTAGATTATTATTTTTTCACTAGTATATATGTATGAATGCATGTTAGATGGATATAATTAGTGTTTAATTAGTATGGAAATTTTTTATATAGTGTTGTTTTTCAGTTTTTTAATGGATGTATAAAAGTTGTGTTTTCTGTTTTTAGCGTTAGATGCTTAATTAGTATGAAATAGCATATAGATTTTTGACATATGCAATGATAGCATAATTAGTGTTATATAGAAATGTTAGAAATTTTAGTTATCAAAATCCAATCATTAAAAAAATGTTACTTTTTGCGGGCATATAGCTAGTATTTGTTCTCGATGATGCTCGGCCCGCATCCTCGCCGTCGACCCGTCCGCGACAACGTCCGACTGACCCATGTCCGGGACTGGGCTCCGCCGGGCTGGCACTGGGAGGTGCTGCCTGGAGGGGCGCGCCGCTTGATGAGGAACCCGGCCCCGGGTCCCGTCGTCGACCCTGATCTCGTTTGGTGGCGTTCGCGTGGGCCAGTTTCGGTGCGGAGGGAGCCGGCCCCGCCGGAGGTGGTACGTCGCCGTGTCAGGGAGGAGGACGAGCACGTCCATCGCTACATGGTTGCGTTAGAGGGCAGCAGGTTCTCCAATACCTGGCAGTTTCTTCAGGGATCTCACTTCAGCTATGATCCTGTGAGGGTTCCTTCTCTTTGGGTGTCCACCGCCCGCGCCGCAGGAACCGCGAGTGTCCTAGATTCTTCTGTAGTATTCAATCTTTAATTAGCTACCTAGCCAGTGATGTACTATTCAATATTATATATTATTCGAGACGATGTATTCGAGATTATATCTATTATTCGAGACGATGTATTCGAGATTATATCTATTATTCGAGACGATGTATTCGAGATTATATCTATTATTCGAGACGATGTAATTTGAATACTAAATTGTTTTATATTTCTTTTGGCATAGTTAAATAAAAGCTATGGCGTACAATACCAACAGAGAGGGAGAATAGACCATGTTCGATATCATAAGCGGGCCAGATGATGATCAGAATGAAGAAGATTATGACGGCTCCGAATTTCTAAACAACACCGGAGAGGGTGATATGATATTCGATCGCGACGACCGAATTGATGAAGTCATGACCGGCGAGGTATATATATTTATATAAGCAGGCATCTGGTGATCATCACATGTTTTAAATGAGTTGAAGATATATTAACGAATCGATCTTTCTTCTTTTAGCCATCCGGATCGAGCAAATCTTCAGGCAACAAGACGAAATGAGGTCCGAACAAAAAGTTGAAGGAGGGCGTAAAGTATAATATCGAGGCAATCAAACCTAACGGCGAACCATTAGCGCCTAAGAAGATTGCGGACAAGTTCGTTCGTCAGTGCAGAGTTCTTGTGAAGGACCAACTCCCGATCTCCCTCCAAGAATGGAGAGAGCCAGCAAAGCAGCCACGTCCAGATCTTACTTTTGTCGACGACAGACAAAAAAGTCTGCTTTGGGATACTCTCATGGAACATTTCACCCTACCAGATCATTTCACAGAAGCAGATGTGCATAAAGTCAAGGACGCTGCTCTTAGGAAGATGGCGGTTGCATTCAAGAAACACAAGAATCATGAATGGGACAAGTACGTCAAGGGAGGAAGGAAGACTCCAGTATTCGAGGGAACACTAGAGAATCAAAGTGCTCATTGGGACGATTTCGTGAAATTCAAGGATTCAAAATTAGCTAAGGAACGGTCGAGAATAAACAAGAAGAATGCCGAAAAAAGGATAAGTTCCATAAGCTGGGGCCAGGTGGCTACGCGGTGGCAATGCCTAAGTGGGATAAGTCTGAGAAAGAGAAGGAGGATGCAGGTGTCACTCCGGTTACTAAGAGCTGGCCCCCCAGGTGCAGGACTTGGTTCTATGCGCATGAGGGGGAGTTGGACCCGAAGACAGGCAAGGTTTCGACGAAGGCATGTCTGAACGGAGCCGACGATAATATACTTGTTGCAATAGAAGAGGCTCGAACGGGGGTGTTCCAGCCCAACAGAGAGAACGACGAGCTTACGCGTGCCCTGGGAAATCCTGAACACCCGGGAAGAACACGAGGCAAGGGCGCTATTCCGTGGTATGAGGGGTTTTTGGACTGGAACACCGACTACAGAACCCGTGCGAGAAGGAAGATTGCGGAGGAGAAGCAGAGGAAGATGGAGAAGGAGAAGAGGAAGCTGGACTATGAACGCCTTCAAGGCCTAGAATCAGCGCACGAGGACTTGGTAGTCAAGTTCCAGCGGCAGCATGAGCAGATCGACTCACTTAGCCAGCAAAGGGGGTCTCAGCAGCTGCAGCAGCTAGCGGATGATCCAGCATTGGATACCACAGCCCCATCCATGCCAAGAAGCAGCGTGGGTTCCGCCCCGTTTGACGCAATGCTGGATAGATACCCCGTGGATGACATCGCGGAGAACACTAACTGCGAGCTACACTTCAAAATTAAGAACATATCCTTGAAGGTGGCGGACGGCGTTGCTTATACAAATTCCCCCGATGCAACCTTCCATTGCAACCCGATTCCAGTAGGCTATGCTCGTGTCGTGGTTGATGAGGTGGTGGACCAATATTCGGGGCTAGAGCTTGACATTCCTGGAGGTGACGAGGAGCACACACTCGGAGATGCCAAACATCGTATCATCCTATGGAGAAAGGATTGCATCATCTTTCGAAGGCCACCGACACCGCGTCACCCGACTCCTCGTCGAAGTCCGCCACCGAGTCAGCAGACTCCCGCTCCTCCAAGTCCACCAACGCGTGAGGCCACTCCTCCTCCTCCAAGTCCGGCAAAGTGTCAGGCCACTCCTCCTCCAAGTCCGACACAACGCCAGACGTCCACTCCTCCTCCAAGTCCGGCACAACCTCAGGCCACTCCTCCTCCAAGTCCGGCACAGCTTCAGGCCACTCCTCCTCGTCCAACTCAGCCCCATCATCCGTCTCCGCCACCTCAGCAATCGCAGAAGAGACACCCCGCAACTATGGTGCATAGCGGTACGAGTCGAGGTCATAGTACAGGAAGTACAGGCGGAGGCAAGCGATATAAATATGGTCCAAACCTCACTACTCCTCTCCCTGAGAGGGCTTACGACAGGACCGAGGAGAAAACCAATGCCATAGCGCGGGCAGAAGTCGACGCCCATTTTGGACTGAAACCGCCACCGCCGCCAAGGGAGAAAGTGCCTATGGAAGTAGTTGACCACTTCATATGTATGGCTCAACCACCAGCTCCTAAGCCTGTTGACACAGACTATGAGCGCCACATCAGGAAGTTACATCGACAACGTCTACAGAAGGAGGCGAGCTCGAGCTCGAGCAAACAACAAGCAGCTGTCAAAAAATGCGGGAAAACCATTGCCCAGCTGGGAGAACAGGCGGCGCAATCGATCCCCCCGTTTATTGTGCCGCCAACAACACGTGACAGTACGCGCGCCCAATATTATTGTGGGCAAACAGTTTACGTTCCCGAGGTGGGCGATGTGGTAATAACCCAGGAGCATATAATGCAGGCTGAAACTCTCAACATCACTGTTGGACAACTCCTCGAGATCGAGGACATGCCTGTGCTTACAGAGGAGGAAATAAAACGGAAATATGCCCGGGGCCAACCTTTGGTCAAGCCAGAAGAGGTCAAGAAGCTCCCAACGAGAATGTATGAATTGCATCAATGGTACATGGACATTACCAAGAGATCCGATCGAGTGTCCCTCATGGTGCAAGTCAAGAAGGATCATTACTACCATCAGAAACCTGTGACCGTTGAGTATTCTGAACTGTTTCAGTTATACAATCAAGACGCACTCAACAAATCTATCGTCAGTTGCTATTGTCTGTAAGTGATTTCTTTCTGTAATTTAAGTCTCAAGCTAGCTGTAGTGATCCTTTTGATCAATCATTACCTGTAATTATCCTCACTATATTCTTTTCGGTGGTATTATGCAGGATGAAGATGTATGAAATGAGAAAAGGTGGACGCTATAGCATTGGGTTCATTGACCCAAACACCGTTAATGAATACACATGGAAAATAAACAAGCATCATGAAAAGCAGGTAGAGGACAGCATGCTAGAGTTCTTGAAGCGCCTCAAATACAATGATGATATACTACTTTCTTACAACTTCCAGTGAGTCACACTTTCTTGTACTACAAATTCTCTGTTTTTGCCTACTAGCTAGCTACATGTTTTTGCTTACATATGCCCGCTTAATTAAGACATGCAAACGTGTGTGCATGCAGATTTTACTGGATCTTGTGTATCAAAGTTGACGCCGGAACAGTTGAAATACTGGACTCACTACTCAAAGCAAATAGTGACTATAACATCTTGTTTGGGATAGTCAACAGGTAATTTCAATCATTATTAACTATATATCTCGGCCTATTTAGTTCGTCATTTTATGATATGAACTATTTAATAACCCCTTTATTCATTTTTTTTGTCGGCGGGCAGGGCTTGGGCAAGGTTCATCAGCGTCACGGAAGGCGAATGGAAACGACAGCTGAAATGGTTTCTACCCAAGGTAAGCAATTAAGTAGTACTAGCTAGCTAGCTAGCTGCCATCTCTTTAATTATCATGCTTGATTAATTATTATCTGATCAAATTAAATTCCATTCTCGTAATAAAGGCCCTGAAGCAGGCGCAGGGGACTGATCCATGTGCATTCTGCGTTTGCGAGAACATTCGCATGATGGCGTCCGAAAGGAGCAGATCTCAAAGACAGGAATGGGTACGCTTGTTAGAACACTATTCACAATTTTTACACCATTATCGATATCTAGTCACACAACTAATACACATGCATATTGATCTCCTTCTTAATAGTTCACAGAGGTGCGGGACAAGCTCCTAGAAACGGAGCGCGTAGAAGCACTTCAAGAGGAAATAGCGGGATTTTTGCTCGACCAGGTCATAAATCCGAAGGGAGAATACTATTACCCGCTACCGCCCCCATCGACCAGGTCATGAACCACTTCCAATTGTCATCGTGCTCCGAAGGCACCAATTAGGCTAATGCCACTGGCTCCGAAGGCAACATGCATATGTAGGAGAAATTGTATATAGCTATACATGTGTGTATGTGTGAATTAATATGGTGGTTTGTGAGACATTGATGATATATATATGATTGATTCTACTAGAAATTCTATATATATATATATATGCATAACGTGTACAATGTGTAGTATCGTAAAATACCAGCAAACGAAAAAGAATTAAAATGGAAAACACAAAATTAAATGAAAAAGAAACCATAAAACCAAAAAAACCCCAAACATTTTAGTACCGGTTGGTGTTACCAACTGGTACTAAAGGGCTCCCGGCCCCCGGAGCTGGCTTGTGCCACGTGGTTGCCCTTTAGCACCGGTTCGTGCTGAAGCGGTACTAAAGGGGGGGCCTTTAGTGACCACACTTTAGTGCCGGTTATGGAACCGGCACTAAAGGGCCTTACGAACCGGTGCTATTGCCCAGTTCTGCACTAGTGTGTGAACTTTGCAATGGACGTGATCATTTTAGTATCCAATGCAAATTGTTTCATGATCGTATCGTGTCCAAAAATTGTGATGACTTGATTTCCCTTGCAAATCATAATGAACTTAGTTTGCTCTTGGGTTATGAAGAAATTAAACGTAGAACTAAGGATATTCCAAAATTTGCCCTTGATAAAGTTCTTCATTTTGATATAGAGAAAATTTATATGTATTGTGCGGTGAATTGCATTGATAATCCATATATTGCCAATTACATAAAGAAAAGAAAACAAATAGAGGATGAAGAGAATACTAATGAAAGGGAAGAGACTTCCCAATATCCTCCTATTATTTCTTATGATGAATCAGGTAATGAGGAGGAGCCTTCTATTCAACCAATCTCATTAATAAGGAGCTCCAAAAAGAGGATTGAACCCACACATGATGTGGTGAAGAAGAAGAAAAGAAAAAGGAAGAGAGGTAAAAAGGTATCTCTCTCCCAAATAAAGTTGCTCCTATTATTGTCGTGCCTCATGAAAATGAAGATGATACACTTGATGACGATCTCATTATGCCTATTGCTTGTTGTGATGATTATGATTGGGAAGATAATGATACTTCTTATGATCTTGAAAATATTTTTGGCACTTGCTTGGAAGAATATAATAATTGCTATACTATTGGTGCTATCCATACTATTAATGATGAGAGTGATTATGCTTATGATATGAAAAGACCCAAGCTTGGGGAAGCTATGTTTGACGAGGATGAAATATTTGAGAATATATTTGCTGCAATTAATGTTTGTCCCAAGCTTGGGGATGCTATGTTTAATAATGAAGATATTTTTAGCCTCTCAAGTTTTGATATGCAAAGTTGTTATGATGATAGCATGCCTTCTACCTATGATGATTATATTTATGAAAGTGGGTTTGGAAGAGTGTCAACTTTAGGAAGTAATGATCCCACTATTTTGGAGTATGTTTAATCTTATAATATTTATGAAAGTGGATTTGGAGAGGTCATGACTTTATTTAGTGATGTATCCACTATTTCGGAAGAGGTTTCAATCGATTATGATGAGAACAAAGTTGCTACTTATGATGATTATTGTGATAAAACTTATGCTATAAAGAGTAGTGATGATTATATTTATAAAACTTGTCATGATTATGAGTACCCTTTCTCTGAACATTACTCCTTTAACGTGGAAACAATTTATAGTATTCAAGTCTCTTATGATACTCCCACTATTCCAAATGAGAAGAATTTTGCTTATGTGGAGAGCAATAAAATTTCTATGCTAGTAGATCATGAAAAGAATGCTTTAGGTGCTGGTTATATTGTTGAATTCATTCATGATGCTACTGAAAATTATTATGAGGGAGGAATATATGCTTGTAGGAATTGCAATAGTATTAAGTTTCCTCTCTATGTGCTTAAAGTTTTAAAATTATGCTTGTTTTGCCTTCCTATGCTAGTTGATTATTGTTCCCATAAGTTGTTTTCTCACAAAATCCCTATGCATAGGAAGTGGGTTAGACTTAAATGTGCTAGCCATATTTTTCATGATGCTCTCTTTATGTTTCAATTCTTATCTTTTATGCGAGCATCATTGAAATCATCGTGCCTAGCTAGGGGCGTTAAATGTTAGCGCTTGTTGGGAGGCAACCCAATTTTATTTTAGTTTCTTGCTTTTTGGTTCTGGTTAGGAATAAATAACCCATCTAGCTTCTGTTTAGATGTGGTTTTGTGTTTTAATTAGTGTTTGTGCCAAGTAGAACCTTTGGGAAGACTTGGGTGAAGTCTTTATGATCATGCTGTAAAAAACAGAAACTTTAGCTCTCACGAGATTAGCTTCACCTTTTTATCGGAGAGTGCTATTTAGTTGATTCTTTTTGCAGATGGTTACTAAACAAATTCCTCAGGTCCACAAATTTATTTTAGAATTTTTGGAGTTCCAGAAGTTTGCGTTAGTTACAGATTACTACAAACTGTTCTGTTTTTGACAGATTCTGTTTTTCGTGTGTTGTCTGCTTATTTTGATGACTCTATGGCTACTAAAATAGTTTATAAACCATAGAAAAGTTGGAATACAGTAGGCTTAACACCAATATAAATAAAGAATGAGTTCATTACAGTACCTTGAAGCTAACGAAATAGTTCATTACTGCTTGTTTTTCGTGGTGTTTTGTTTTCTTTCGCTAACGGAGCTCACGAGATTTTCTGTTAAGTTTTGTGCTGTGAAGTTTTCAAGTTTTGGGTAAAAATTCGATGGACTATGGAATAAGGAGTGGCAAGAGCCTAAGCTTGGGGATGCCTAGGGCACCCCAAGGTAATATTCAAGGATAACCAAGCATCTAAGCTTGGGGATGCCCCGGGAGGCATCCCCTTTTTCGTCTTTGTTCATCGGTAACTTTACTTGGAGCTATATTTTTATTCACCACATGATATGTGTTTTGCTTGGAGCGTCATTTTATTTTCTTTAGCTTTTCTTGCTGTTTGAATAAAGTTTCAATATCTTAAATTCTTAAATGTTAGAGAGTCTTCACATAGTTACATAATTATCCGACTACTCATTGATCTTCACTTATATCTTTCGTAGTTTGTCGTTTGCTCTAGTGCTTCACTTATATCTTTTAGAGCATGATGGTAGTTTTATTTTGAAGAAATATATGAACTCTCATGCTTCACTTATATTATTTTGAGAGTCTTAAATAGCATGGTAATTTGCTTAAAATCCTAATATGCTAAGCATAAAAGATTTGTAAGAATTCTTATGAGTGTGTTGAATACTAAGAGAAGTTTGATGATTGATGATTGTTTTGAGATATGGAGGTAGTGATATCAAAGTCGTTCTAGTTGAGTAGTTGTGAATTTGATAAATGCTTGTGTTGAAGTTTGCAAGTCCCGTAGCATGCACGTATGGTAAACGTTATGTAACAAATTTGAAACATGAGGTGTTATTGGATTGTCCTCCTTATGATGGCGGTCGGGGACGAGCGATGGTCTTTTCCTACCAATCTATCCCCCCTAGAAGCATGCGCGTAGTGCTTTGGTTTTTGATGGATTTTAGATTTTTGCAATAAGTATATGAGTTCTTTATGACTAATGTTGAGTCCATGGATTATACGCACTCTCATCCTTCCATCATTGCTAGCCTCTTTGGTACCGTGCATTGCCCTTTCTCACATTGAGAGTTGGTGCAAACTTCGCCGGTGCATCCAAACCCTGTGATATGATACGCTCTTTCACACATAAACCTCGTTATATCTTGCTCAAAACAGCCACCATACCTACCTATTATGGCATTTCCATAGCCATTCCGAGATATAATTCCTTGCAACTTTCCACCATACCGTTCATCATGACACATCATCATTGTCATATTGCTTAGCATGATCATGTAGTTGACATAGTATTCGTGGCAAAGCCACCGTTCATAATTCTTTCATACATGTCACTCTTGATTCATTGCATATCCCGGTACACCGCCGGAGGCATTCATATAGAGTCATACTTTGTTCTAGTATTGAGTTGTAAATAAATAGAATTGTGATTATCATCATTCAATAGAGCATTGTCCCAAAAAAAGAGAAAGGCCAAAGAAAAAAAAAGAAGGCCCAAAAAAAAGAAAAAAAAAGAAAAAAGGGGCAATGCTACTATCCTTTTACCACACTTGTGCTTCAAAGTAGCACCATAATCCACATAATAGAGAGTCTCTTGTTTTGTCACTTTCATATACTAGTGGGAACTTTTCATTATAGAACTTGGCTTGTATATTCCAACGATGGGCCTCCTCAAGTGCCCTAGGTCTTCGTGAGCAAGCAAGTTGGATGTACACCCACTTAGTTTGTTTTGATGAGCTTTCATACATTTATAGCTCTAGTGCATCCGTTGCATGGCAATCCCTACTCCTTGCATCAACATCAATTGATGGGCATCTCCATAGCTCATTGATTAGCCTCGTTGGTGTGAGACTTTCTCCTTTTTGTATTCTCCACATAACCCCCATCATCATATTCTATTCCACCCATAGTGCTATATCCATGGCTCACGCTCATGTATTGCGTGAAGGTTTATAAGTTTGAGATTACTAAAGTATGAAACAATTGCTTGGCTTGTCATCGGGGTTGTGCATGATGAGAGCATTCTTGTGTGACGAAAATGGAGCATGACTAAACTATATGATTTTGTTGGGATGAACTTTCTTTGGCCATGTTATTTTGAGAAGACATAATTGCTTAGTTAGTATGCTTGAAGTATTATTATTTTTATGTCAATATGAACTTTTATCTTGAATCTTATGGATCTGAATATTCATATCACAAGTAAGAAGAATTACATTGAAATTATGCCAACTAGCATTCCACATCAAAAATTATCTTTTTTATCATTTACCTACTCGAGGACGAGCAGGAATTAAGCTTGGGGATGCTTGATATGTCTCCAACGTATCTATAATTTTTGATTACTCCATGCTATATTATCTACTATTTTAGGCAATATTGGGCTTTATTATCCACTTTTATATTAGGAAAAAGTGCAAAATAAACCTTGAACTCGTAGGCACTAGCTAAATCGAACCCCCAACTCACAATCCCCGAAATTGGCACTCCGAACTCATTAATCCTGGTCTAAATCGAACCCTGAGAGCGTTTTAGTGGGAAAAACGCTGACGTGGCATTAGTCAACCAGGATTGACCTGACTTGTGGGCCAGCCAGTGGTTTACCCTTGACTTAAGTGGTGAGCTTGATTGGGGAATTTGGGGAGGGAGAAGCTAGGGTTAGCGGCGGCAGGGGCGACGGGGCGCAGAGCACGACAGCGGCAGGGGCGCAGAGCAGTGGCGCCGCGATGTCGTGGACTTCTGGGGCTTCTTCCGCCCCCGGCTTCTGTTGCGCCAGTGGAAGGAGGGACACGGATTCGAGGTCTCCGATCGCTTACAGGGAGAATCCAATGGCGTACGAGCCGCCGAAGTTGTGCCACTGCAGACAGCCGCGGAAGGCGCCGAGATGGATCTCATGGAGCCGTCAAAATCCTGGCAGGAGGTACTATGCGTGCGTAGATGCAATGGTGAGCCAAGATTTGAGTGCTCATATCCTTTTTTCTGCTCATTTGTTGGTTTGTCTGAAATTGATTGGTTTCTTGTTCTTGCCTCATTTTTGTTGAATAGCAAGGTGGATGTGGCTATGTGGAATGGCATGATGATCCTGTGCCCCAGTATTTTAGTGACTTGATTGGAGATTTGAGAGATGAGGTGTGGAGGTTGAAGGGTCAAAGATGTGTGGTTCAGACTGAAGATGAGTGCCCAAATGTGCCTATGCCTGGACATGAAGCATCAAGGGTTATGGCTCTTGAGCTTGGGTTAAAGGAGAGGAATGCAGAACTGGAAGCAATGAAGGGGAAATATATGAATGTGGTGATGGTTTTCATTGTCTTTGTGGTAGGTGTAGTTGTTGGGAAAATGCTAGTGTACTGAATGTCAGTTTGGCAAGTGAAGTTAGTATGTACTATAGTCATTTTGAAGTTAGTATGCAATGGATTGTAATGGAATTTGTGATCTGGGTTGTTATGTATGAACATGTGTTCTGGCAGTCAATGAAAATCAAGCCATATAATTTTGTCAATTTGACTGGTATATTTTCTGCCATTTGGAATGTATGCAATTTCTGTCAATTGGAACTGAAATTTTGCTGGCATTGTAAATAGATAACTAAATGAAATAGATAGCATCATAGGTACATAGCAGCTGACATCAAGAATTAAAGCAAATATCTCTAGCTTCATAAGTAGATAGCATGTGCAACATCAAATCCATGTTTGCAAAGGTTACAAAAGTTGGTGCACTTTCAGGTTTGCAACAGTACACTGGATTATAACAAAAGATTCCAGTTGCAACACATCCTTAATGTTTGCAACACTAGAAAGTAGGCAAGATTACACATTGCCACTAGCAGTAAAGTACTTAAAGCTTGGTATTGAAGATGCAGGGGCTCTCTTCCTCTTCTTTGTGGAACCACCATGTGTCCCAGTAGATGGCCCAGCTTGTGAACTTGTAGATGACTTTCTTGGAGGCTTAAATGTGGATGTTCTTGCTGGGCCAGTAGCTACTGCACTTGATCTTGCTTGGGCACCAGCTGCACTACCTCTTGCTATTGCAAATGATGTAGCTTGGGGGGCAGGAGGTGCACTTGATCTTGCTTGGGCACCAGCTGCACTTGCACTTGCTGTTGCACTTGCTCCAGGATGCTACAAGTCAGTAGAAATCATCTTAAATTGCAAGAACTAAATTAAAATCAATATAAATCATCTTAAATTGCAAGAACTGAATTAAAATCAATAGAAATCATCTTAAATTGCAAGAACTGAATTAAAATCAATAGAAATCATCTTAAATTGCAAGAACTGAATTTATGTCAGTACAAGTCATCTTAAATTGCAATAACTGAATTTATGTCAGTACAACTCATCTTAAATTGCAATAACTGAATTTATATCAGTACAAATCATGCTAAGTTGCATGAACTAAATTAAAATCCCTAGAAATCATGTTGAATTACCTATGATGCCTTGCTTTTTTGGTAGTCCTTACAAGATGTGCATTCCTCTTCTTGCCTCTCTCTGGGTTTTTCTTGCAACCTCCCTTGTTGTGGCCAGGAGTATTGTAGAGTGAGCAAGTAATTACAGTGCCATGCTTGCTCATTTTGTTGGTAGGCTTAGGTTTCTCAGTCTCTTCCCTCCTCCTGTCATTCTTCTTTGGCCTGCCTGGCATTCTTACATTGACATAGTCTGGAGCTTCAGGCCTAGGCTTCTCAGAAATTGGCCACATTTCTTCACCTTCTACTGGCTCTAAACAATGCTCATATATTTTGTTGAAGGTATCAAAAAAGTAACAAGGAGCAATATAATCTTCCACTTTCTTTCCACACTTGTAGATAGCAGTGATTGCATGAGAGCATGGGAGACCAGATAACTGAAAATAACCACATGAGAAAGTCCTATTGTCAAGGCTGACTGTGTACTGCCTTTTTCTTCCAGTTAATAATTTCACTTCAAAGCCATCTTTGCCATTCTAGAGCACCTCCATGAACTGTGTCCTTGCTATGCTGCTCTTCAACTTCTTAAATATGCTTGGACATATTTTCCCATGAAACCTTGCTCCTTTCTCTCTTTATCCTGAATTCTAGCTAGAATTTTCTTTCTGATCTTCTCTTGCATTGAGATTAAGGGATAGAACCTTGCTTCAATGATGGCATGATTGAAAGATTCACACAAGTTGTTGTCAACTGACTCACAGAAAGAACCAACTGCAAAAAATGCTCTTGCCCGGTGTCCTGGCTCTGTGTTCATGATATCCTTTGCACCCTCTGGTGTTTCTTGTGCTAGCTTTGCTTTGTAGTAGTTGAAATCTTGTCTGTTAGATGCTTTGGCCAATGCCCAGAATTTTTTCTGCCATTCATGTGCCCTATGCTTCTTCCTCCAATTGGCATAGATATGTCTAGCACACTGCCTGTGCTCTGCATTTGGCAGATAATCCCTCATGGCATTAATCAAACCCTTTTGCTGTTCAGAAATGAAGACCCAGCCAGCTCCATTATTGTTAATGTCTAGATCCTTGATAAGCAAGACAACAAACCACTTCCAGCTCTCTTTTGTTTCCTGCTCAACAACTGCCCAAGCCACTGGATACATTTGGTTATTGGCATCTCTGGCAATGGCACACAACAGCTCTCCCTTCACTGCTCCTTTGAAAAAACAACCATCTAAACCTATTACTTTCCTGCAGCCAGCCTTGAATCCCAATTTCAAAGCATTGAAGCACACATAAAAGCTTTGAAAAACATTTTGCACTTTGTTGGTAGGATCCAAACACACTGCAACTGTGCTGCCAGGATTACTTCTAAGTAACTCCAACTGGTAATCAAATACCCTTGTGTACTCATTTTTCATGCCTGCCTTTAACTTGTCCATCACAATCTTCTTTGCATGCTTGCACTTAGAAGTGGACACATCTGCAAACATGTCCTGAAGCACTGTTGCCTTCATGCTCTCGATCTTCCACATTGGATTTGCTACAATAAAATGCTCATACATCTGGGCAATTACTTTTGCAGTCACTAATTTGTTTTCTCTATTCTGTGCACAATGGTGCTCATCATTGAAGGTAATGATCTGGAACCTGCTGGTTCTTGAGGTTTTGGCAGCATAAAGCAGCCAAGGGCAATCAGGCCATCCACACTTGGCCCTAACTCTATCTGACTCAGACTTGAAAAATTGAATGCTTCTTTTGGTTACAATGCCATATCTCTTTAGTGCTTTCACCAACTAGTTCTTGCTTCTGAACACCATTGTCAAGCTGAAGTGTGGAATCTCTGTGTCATTATTGTATCTAGGAAACTGACTCTTCCTCCTCACCACTTGTCCATCAGAATCTTCATCATATGAGTAATCCTCATCAGATGAGTCATAGCCCCAATCTTTCTCTTCTACTTCTAGTTGTTCCTCCATATTTGCAATGAGGTCAACTAGAACTGGGGCCGTGGAATCTCTCTGAATCCAACTCTTGGTGTCTCTCATCTTCTTCTTAAATTTTCTAGCATGCCTTCTTAGCTCAACAACTTCTGAATTTTCCCCACTGTCCTCACTATGTGGCTGATATTCAGGGTCTGAATCAGACTCACTAACTGAATCTGCAGCAGCTGGTGCTTCACTTGAACCATTTCCTATTGCAGCAGTTGTTGCTTGACTTGGATTAAACACCTGAGAAACTAGAAGCTGGGTGGCTGCTACCACTTCCTCTACTGACACTTGCTCTGCTTCCACTTGCTCTACTTCCACTTGCTCTGCTTCCACTTGCCTTCTTCTTCCATGAACTTGCTTAACTGGACTGCAAAGTACTTGAGTGATCACACCAGTATCATCAGGAACCATAACATGATGCACAAGTTCCACCTCATCATCTAAACCTTCACTTGGCTCTGCAGTGATGACAATGTCAGGTTCATCATCATCATCAATTACATCCATTATCTCATCATTTTCAAAATCACTCCCACTGCTGCTATGCTCACTGTCCTCCTCTCCATGGTACTCAACATATATGTCAGCTACTCCTCCCACATCAGTGTACTCTCCCATATGGACACATTTACTGTCATCATTCAGAAACATCAAGCCCTCTACCATTGATTTCCCAGGAATCTGAAAATAAAATTTCATTGATTCTTTCAACTGCATATGATCTTTCAGAAACCCTTTCACCTCCTGCAGTGACAACTTATCCCTCTCAATCTCTGACATCTCATCATCCCCTCCAACATATTGCAAATTCAGGCCAATACTGATGAACTCGCCACCAAAATGGAATCTCACGTTCAGTATCTCCGTCGAATCCATGATGAAACTGAAATAGACAGAACATATGTCACTTGCACGCACTACTACGAACCCCAACTCACAATTCAAATGCAAAAAAAATAACCTACTCACATAAAAATCCTTACTTTCCCTCTACAAAATTCTGCAAATCCCGCACCTAAAACCCTAACCCTAATGTTGTGCGCAAAGGTAAAAAAATGGTGCCTAGAGGAGGAGAACGTCGCGCACATACCTTAGCCCATTGCTCGCCAGCTAGATCGTCGCCGCCGCCGTCGATCACCCGCCTGCCGCCATTGCCATCGCGGGAGCAGAGAAGAATACAGGGGGACGCCTCCTCGACTGCTTCGTTGGATGGGCTCTCGAAGTGGGCCGGGCCACCTTTGTACGCACCGAACCGGCCATCTCTCTCAGTTTCCGCCAAAAAAAGAGCAATCCTGGCTGTGAGTAGCCACGTCAGCAATCCCTGTTTGGGAAGGGCTCTCAGGGTTCGATTTAGACCAGGATTAATGAGTTCAGAGTGCCAATTTCGGGGATTGTGAGTTGGGGGTTCGATTTAGCTAGCGCCTACGAGTTCAGGGTTTATTTTGGACTTTTTCCTTTATATTATTTTTGGGACTAACCTATTAACCAGAGGCCCAGCCCAGATTTGCTGTTTTTTTTGCCTATTTCAGTGTTTCGAAGAAAAGGAATATCAAATGAAGTCGAAACGGAACGAAATCAACTAGAGAAGTTATTTTTGGAAGGAAACCTACCGGATGGACTTGGACCCCACGTCAGGAGCAAAGGGAGGTGCTCACGAGGGTGGGGGCGCGCCCACCCCCTAGGGCGCGCCCCCCTGCTTCATGGGCCCCCCGAAGCTCCACCGACGTACTTCCTGCACCCATATATACCTACGTACCCTAAAACTTCCAGAATAGAGAATAGATCGGGAGTTCCGCCGCCGCAAGCCTCTGTAGCCACCAAAAACCAATCGGGACCCTGTTCCGGCACCCTGCTGGAGGGGGGAACCCTCACCGATGGCCATCTTCATCATCCCGGCTCTCTCCATGACGAGGAGGGAGTAGTTCACCCTCGGGGCTGAGGGTATGTACCAGTAGCTATGTGTTTGATCTCTCTCTCTCTCTCTCTCTCGTGTTCTTGATTTGACATGATCTTGATGTATCGCGAGCTTTGCTATTATAGTTGGATCTTATGTTTCTTCTCCCCATCTTCTCTGTAATGGATTGAGTTTTCCCTTTGAAGTAATCTTATCGGATTGAGTCTTTAAAGATTTGAGAACACTTGATGTATGTCTTGCCGTGCGTATCTATGGTGACAATGGGATATCACGTGATTCACTTGATGTATGTTTTGGTGATCAACTTGCGAGTTCCGCCCATGAACCTATGCATAGGGGTTGGCACACGTTTTCGTCGTGATTCTCCGGTAGAAACTTTGGGCGCTCTTTGAGGTTCTATGTGTTGGTTTGAGTAGATGAATTGAGATTGTGCGATGCATATCGTATAATCATACCCACGGATACTTGAGGTGACATTGGAGTATCTAGGTGACATTAAGGTTTTAGTTGATTTGTGTCTTAAGGTGTTATTCTAGTACGAACTCTAGGGCTGTTTGTGACACTTATAGGAATAGCCCAACGAATTGATTGGAAAGAATAAATTTGAGGTGGTTTCGTACCCTACCATAATCTCTTCGTTTGTTCTCCGTTATTAGTGACTTTGGAGTGACTCTTTGTTGCATGGTGAGGGATAGTTATATGATCCAATTATGTTATTATTGTTGAGAGAACTTGCACTAGTGAAAGTATGAACCCTAGGCCTTGTTTCCTAGCATTGCAATACTGTTTACATTCACTTTTACCGCTTGTTACCTTGCTGTTTTTATATTTTCAGATTACAGAAACCTATATCTACCATCCATATTGCACTTGTATCACCATCTCTTCGCCGAACTAGTGCACCTATACAATTACCATTGTATTGGGTGTGTTGGGGAGACAAGAGACTCTTTGTTATTTGGTTGCCGAGTTGTTTGAGAGAGACCATCTTCAACCTATGCCTCCCACGGATTGATAAAACTTAGGTCAACCACTTGAAGGAAATTTGCTACTGTCCTACAAACCTCTGCACTTGGAGGCCCAACAACTCCTACAAGAAAAATGTTGCGTAGTAGACATCAAGGGGCCTGATGCTTCGTGGATCGTCGTCTTCGGACCCGCGGTTGGAGGCCAGTACTCGGCGGCATCATTGATGGCACACATCTCGGTCGTCGTCGCGCACGATGCGCTCTACCCGAAGCTCTGTCCTCCCCTAAGGCGAGCGTGGGGTCAGACCTGCTTATGCTCATGGTGTGCACAAGGAGAAGAGAGAACCTGGCGTTGGTGGCCGAAGCTGTTGAAGAACAACGAAGGAGGCGGGAGGCGCACTAGAGGTGGAGGCGGACGATGACGGGAACGTGACGGGGCTACTTCTCCGACTGGAGTTGGAATCACCAGTGCGCAACGGAGGCAGAGACGAGCGGGAGGCAGAGCACGCTCCGAACTTGAGACGGAGGCTGTGCGCGCTAGACGACGACCTTCGACACGCTCCAGCCCGGGGCAGGTACCACGTCAGAATCATCCAAGGCAGACGCGACTCCTTGAGCGGGTGCCCCTCCTAGCATGGCCCTCCATGGCGCACGGACGGAGGCCTCCGGCCAACAACGATCTCAGGATCAACCGTCGGTGCCAGGGGCGCTCAGCGCTAACCGACTTTCCACAACGAGTGGCAAAGGAGACGATGAAGCGCGCGAGCATGCCAGTACAACGTCGTCCCTAAGCAGCGCAACAGCAGTCACTCAACCCAGGAACTGCACGATGCATACAAATCAAGACAATTGTTTAAGCTTGTTGGGTTAGTGTACATGCATGATTTGCCTATTATTTTATTTGTACCATCACACCTCCTATAAATCCTTATTGTTGTTGTATGTATGTCAGTTGCACCTTCATCATCTCCGTACTGGTGATAGAGCAGGGTTTTTTTATTGGCGATGTTGCTGGTGTTGGTAAAGGCCGATTAATCTGAGAAAACTGGCAATATAACCGTATAAGGCAATGTAAGAATTTTGGCAAAATTCCCATCAAGTCTCTGCTCTGCTGAATTTTTAAGAATTCTGCCATCATGTCTTCTTCTTCACTACTTACCTGTAGCTGATTTGCAATTGCAATTTCCAGGTGGGTATCGGTTGATTCTAACCGAAAGTATCATGCTCGAAGAGATATAGATGGTGTTGGTGCAAAAGCATACAAGGTATGAAATCTATTAAAATTGAATGATATTTTAACCTCAAGCCAATGCCATCTGTATTACACCAACTGTATGAGACCCTGCGGCTCCACATGATAGCGTCTTTAACTGTATGCATGTGGATTCTACAACACAACATTTATCTAGAAAGAGTGCTAACACTCAAACATATAAATGATATTAATTACTGCCAATGTCGATATGGTCACATTATTTATTGCAATGAAATTGGATCTGCTATTGTAGATTTGACTTGAGTCTCGACATATGTAGTCATGTAATTGATTTGCCTCTCCGTAGGTTTTTTAGGTCTTTGAGTTTCTCCTTTGTTGCCACAAAATACATTGATTTGCTGACCGTGTATTTTGTAGCAACCGTGTATGCTTCAATCCCATTTTTTCTTTGAATTTTTAGAGTATGTTACTTATGTTTTTATCGTTTGGGTAAATCACAACACCAACAATAACCTATTTTTTTTACGACGGGGAGGAGGGCAAGCGGCAACACAGGTGAGGTAACATGTTGAATGGAGGACATGTGCCTATGTGTGTGCGCCCCGGGCGGGTAGATGGAGTGTTCGAGTCGTGTGATGTTTTCTTTTTGGGAGAGAGTCTTGCGTCATACTTACGCGGTTAGGAGCGTGTGATGTTTTTTCTTGTTGCAACACACATGCATGTTTCATATAGTTATTATGTTCTCGTCAATGGCTTGATTTGAAGACCACAGTTTTGTTACCTGTTGCAACGGACGGGCCCTTTTGCTAGTATTGTATCAAGAACAAAAGGAACTATATTTGTAGACTGTTGGATGACAATGGTGAATGGAAAGAGGACAATGAGTCGATGAAGAATCTGATTGGTAGCTACTTTCAACACTTGTTCACTTTAGAAGTTGCAGATCCGAATTGGAATGTTATTACCAGGGTGAAACCGAAAGTTACTCCCTACATGAATGAGGCTTTAATGGCCCCATATACCGAAGAGGAGGTAAAGAGAGCCTTATTCGATACTCCCTCCGTTTCGAATTAGTCTACATCCTGACTACGTACATAATTTGTTCCAAATTAGTCTACATTCTACCAAGGAAGCACAACAGTGCTTCCATCAGCGGCCATCAGTGCTACCTCCCGGAGTCAGCATGCTACCGGCAATGCTACTTGCCGGTGCTACTGGCGATGTTGCCGGCATTGGTCGGCGAGGTCCCGTCGCACCTTTGTAGGTTGGGACGATGGTGCAGTGGGCGGCGATGCAGGAAGCACGGACGGCGATGCTCGGAGTTGGCTCGTTGCCAGCCATGCAAGAGGAAGGTCGGGGAGGCCCTCTTATAAGTCACAACCTCCTGAGCCTTGACCCTAGAAGGACCACAAGTGGTATACACGAATTGAATTTCTTCTATAAACCACAAGGCCATAGTCGGCATATGGGCATAGGTGTGTCCCGAAACCAACCTCGTTCGTTCGATTTAGTAAACAGTAAAATCTTTCCTCTCACTTTTCACCACAGCCGTCAGATATGGTAATTTTTCCCCACTTCCTACTTGGTTGAATAGGTCCATGTCATGCCCCGGGAGGGATCAGGGCGGATTCGAACGGGAGGATCTCAGATCTCACGAGGAAGAAAGGGGAAAGTAGGAACCAAACTAGGATTTTGTATTGATATAAGATATATGTTTGAGTAATGAAGTGGTTCTCAGAATAAGCAATGCATTACAAGACGAGGGGTGCAAGCTTTATAGCTCAGCTGGCATGCGGTGACGACAATAGTGTCGTAAATGAAATGCTATAGGGAACGGCTGAAATGGTACAGTGAGACGGCGAGCAACGTGAGCCGTTCGATCATCGGTTCGGTGGCAAATCCTGGCCGGTCGTTAACTGAAGAAGGGAGACACTAGTTAACTGAAGATGCAGGCCTGACAATGCCCCCGTGCGAAATCGAGCTTGTCCTCAAGGAGTTGATCTGTTGAACCAGCGATAAATGGTTGCTTTGAAGAATGCAGGGAAGGTCTTCTTCATGAATGTCGCGTCTTCCCGCGATGCTTCATCAGGTGGCAAGTTTGCCCATTGTACGAGCCATTGAACCACCAGCAGGTTATTGCGCGGTACCTGGCGAGTCTCCAGTACCAGAACAGGCTCAATTAGAACCCATCTGCTCGAACCAGAGGGAGGTCAGACGTGTTTTTTCAACTGGCTGACGTGGAACACTGGGTGGATGTTGGTGCTGTCAGGTAAGAGGATCTTGTAAGCGACGTGCCCAACTTTGGGTATGACACGGAAAGGCCCATAGTACTTGCTTTGTAGCTTGATGTGAGAGCGTGCACCGAAAGCATTCAGGCGGTAGGATTGCATCTTGAGATATATTTATTTCCTTATATCATGATAAATGTTTATTATTCATGCTAGAATTGTATTAACCGGAAACATAATACATGTGTGAATACATAGACAAACTTAGTGTCACTAGTATGCCTCTATTTGACTAGCTCGTTAATCAAAGATGGTTATGTTTCCTAACCATGAACAAAGTGTTGTTATTTGATTAACGAGGTCACATCACTAGTTGAATGATCTGATTGACATGACACATTCCATTAGCTTAGCACCCGATCGTTTAGTATGTTGCTATTGCTTTCTTCATGACTTATACATGTTCCTATGACTATGAGATTATGCAACTCCCGTTTGCCGGAGGAACACTTTGTGTGCTACCAAACATCACAACGTAACTGGGTGATTATAAAGGAGCTCTACAGGTGTCTCCAAAGGTAGATGTTGGGTTGGCGTATTTCGAGAATAGGATTTGTCACTCCGATTGTCGGAGAGGTATCTCTGGGCCCTCTCGGTAATGCACATCACATAAGCCTTGCAAGCATTACAACTAATGAGTTAGTTGCAAGATGATGTATTATGGAATGAGTAAAGAGACTTGCCGGTAACGAGATTGAACTAGGTATTGGATACCGACGATCGAATCTTGGGCAAGTAACATACCGGTGACAAAGGGAACAACATATGTTGTTATGCGGTCTGACCGATAAAGATCTTCGTAGAATATGTAGGAGCCAATATGGGCATACAGGTCCAGCTATTGGTTATTGACCGGATACGTGTCTCGGTCATGTCTACATTGTTCTCGAACCGTAGAGTCCGCACGCTTAACGTTACGATGACAGTTATTATGAGTTTATACATTTTGATGTACCGAAGTTAGTTCGTAGTCCCGGATGTGATCACGGACATGACGAGGAGTCTCTAAATGGTCGAGACGTAAAGATTGATATATTGGATGACTATATTCGGACACCGGAAACATTCCGGAGAAGTTTCGGATAAAACCGGATCACCGGGGAGGTTACTGGAAACCCCCGGGGGGTTAATGGGCCTTATGGGCCTAAAGTGGAGAAGTAGAAGGGGCTGCCAGGGCAGGCCGCGTGCCCCCTGAACCCCTGGTCCGAATTGGACTAGGAGGGAGGGGCGGCGCCCCCCTCTTTCCCTCTCTTCTCCACCAATCCTACTTGGACGAGGAAAAGGGTGGGGAGTCCTACTCCCGGTAGGAGTAGGACTCCTCCTGCGCCACCATAGGGCCGGCCGAACCCCTCCCCCTTGGATCCTTTATATACGGAGGCAAGGGGGCACCTCTAGACACACAATTGATCAACGTGATCGTTCCTTAGCCGTGTGTGGTGCCCCCTGCCACCATATTCCACCTCGATCATATCGTTGTAGTGCTTAGGCGAAGCCCTGTGTCGGTAGTACATCATCATCGTCACCACGCCGTTGTGCTGACGGAACTCATCCCCGAAGCTTTGCTGGATCGGAGCCCGGGGAGCGTCATCGAGCTATACGTGTGCTAAGAACTCGGAGGTGCCGGAGTAACGGTGCTTGGATCGGTCGGATCGAGAAGACGTACGACTACTTCCTCTACGTTGCGTCAACGCTTCCGTTGCGATCTACGAGGGTACGTAGATAACACTCTCCCCTCTCGTTGCTATGCATCACCATGATCTTGCGTGTGCGTAGGAATTTTTTTGAAATTACTGCGTTCCCAACAAAATTGTTCTGTGTCTGCGGTATAATCTTTCCATGAAGGAAAGATGCGCACAAAGTTCCTCACAACAATATAAGCTTTGTCTTCTAAACTGGGAAGAAATGGAACAAGGGTCCTATTTGCTGCAATTGGGGCTCTCTCTTGTTCAAAAAGGGATTTGGCGACTGGATTTGGTGTACTCTTTGCTGGAATGGGGGTTTTGCGTCGTAGAGCTGGTGCTATGTCAACTGGCATAATCATAATGCTTGCTGCAGTTGGGGTCTGCTGAGTTGGAGCATCAGAAATGACCAATGTAGTATGGCTAGAGTCTGCTAGAGTTGGGGTGTTTTGTGTGTCAGGTGATATTGCAACTACACCTAATGGGCTATTTGATTTATCAGGTGCCACTACCTTTTCCAAATACTTTGCTTGTGCTCCTCCACGATCAACAATCACCCTCTTCCTTTTGAACATCTGATACACAAGAACATCATTTGAATGGATAAATATGGTATGCTGACAGATGGAATATATACTGAAAATGGATAGGCAGAGCGTATTCACATACACGGTGTGTAAACTAAGCTAATGGCAGTTCAACAAAGTAGAAGCAATGCAAAGCATCAGTTACAAGATATGTGCGACAAATATAACCTTGGAAAGTTAGAGCAAGCACCTTGATGGGTGAATAAGATAGGTCATCTTCCTCTGACTCCTCCACTGGGGAGCTATATTGACTTAGGTCTCCCTCTAGCTTAGAATCACTGTTAGGATCATATTCTGAGCATGAATCTGTAGGTGGAGAGCGTTTGCATTGCATTGCATCCAGACTTGATTTCAGTCCCTTAATGCCAAGTTTGACAGCCATGGCATTGTTCTGCTTTATTATTTTCATGCACGCAAGCTCATAATCATTATGATGCTATTAAGAATCTGATATTCATGAAAACATAAAAAGTAGTCAGATTATCTATGGAATGCATTGCGGATTCAACTCAAAGAGTGTCTCCCTATAAACCCCTGCATATGCAAAGTTCACCCCCAACCGTGCTGACCAGACCACACACAGAAATACAAACCCCTTATGTCTCTATAACAGGCAGACACACATTTCAAAACTGAAGTAGGAACATTAGAATCATATGAAATTCGTATTTGAACAAATAAACTAAGGAATTATGAGTGGCATAATGTTTAGCTTCAAGGGTGGAGTGTTGGTAGTGCGACACAAAGCAAGTAGGAAAATTGTATTCCATGTAAAAGATTGAAGCCTATGTAAAAGCTGGAAATGACACTTTCTTTCTACACAATGCAGTGTTCGTTGCCCACACATGATGGAAGAGATCACATAGAGAAATACTATTCACTCATGTCTACGGTTGCAGTATTTAGAAATAGGGTGCTCCACCCTAAAAGAATATTGACAAAAAATATGACAAGGCAAGCATAGATGTAGTGAATCAATCATTTACTTGTGATCTTACTAGGACAAGTATGCAGAATTGTAACTGCAGTAAGAGACCGTCCAAAATCTGAATCAAGAAGTTTGTCTAGCACTTATTGTTTGCAACTAGTCGACGTGAAAAACTGGATATTATATCGAACGAGTAAGAAAGACAAGTAAAATTGTCAACAAACCTGGCTTGCAGTAGTAATCTAGGTCAATGTCACTACGACCAACAATCCAAAATGAATAGTGTCTGTTCCTAGGGCCGGAATTTTGAAAACCCTGTGAACTTTACAGGTACTAAAGATTACCGAAATACATCTGAACCATTAAGTGTAGGTAGCACTGAGCACACAACAAACCTAATGACAGTCCTGCCTAATGAGTAATGAATCAATTATAAATTGGGTGATGAGGAGTGGCTGCTGAGTGTTGAAGACTTATCTCAAGATAAATCGGGTTGGCTTAGTGGGTGCTGCACGTCTGAGCCCTGAACGGACTGGGAAGGTAGGCACGGCGGCGCACCCGGGCAGCGGTGACGCTGTTGGGCGAGCGGCTCCTGACCTCCTGTTAGTCAGAGGGGAATCGGGGCCTGGGACGACCCAAAATCCCAGGGTGAGCCGGCCCACCGTGGGCACCCTGTAGAGATACACACCAGAGCGGTAAACATGCATTTTCGAAACTAATTTAGGAACATTTAGCTGACCAATTAAACGAATCTGTTTTAATAATATATGATTCGTATTTGAACAACTAAGCTTGTTTAGCTTGATGGGTCGAGCAGTGCTATTATGACACGAAGCACGTATTCTGATCGTATAGTGATCATAAAAGGGGGAAACTGGAGAAATGATATTTAGCAGCCATTGTTTGCTTCGAACTAAGAACTAAATTCTAAGAGCTAAAAAGAAAGTAGAGTAACCAAGTTAAGATCTATTTTCTGGTTGAGATCAAAAAGTTGAGGAGATATGAAGTACCACCTCTCTTGCGGCGCCGTGTAGGCATCAGGGGTGCGATGGCTGTCGGTGGTGTTGAAGCAGATCTGCGACGGTAGACGGGTGCATCAGGGGATAAGTCCCGTTGCGGTGGAAGAGAAGGTCGTATGAGCGGCCCCGGCAAAGAGGACGACGGCGCCGATGAAGCGAGAGGACGTGATGCAAGGCTATTGGTCCGTCGCCGTGGATGAGAAACTTCCATCTCTAGTAGTGGACGACACGGTCTTGGTAGGCGCTCCAGCATGGTGGAGGACGGTGGCGATGGATGTGGTGGAGGACGGCGGTGATGGACGTGGTGGAGGACGGCGGCGATGGATGGGGTGGCGGACGGAGGCTGGTGGGGGGATGGTGTTCTAGCGCGGACGATATATGAATGGGAAAATGGAGGGAGAGGTACGGGGAACCATGTTTTTGGGACGCGCCTGTCTGAAATATGGGAAAGGTACGAACTTAGCCCCCGTTTAAAATTTGGACGTCTCGTCGGTTGGGGATACGAGGTAATCTCGCATCTCGCCAATATTTGCCCAGAGCGATTTCGGGCGAGGAGAGGGTGGTTGGCGCCCATGGTTGGCGCCCACGGTGTATGAACGGAGCTGACAGGTAAGGCAGTTGTGTCATGTCTGAGTGAAGTTACAAACCTGCCCCTATTGAAAATATTTGCCTACATCGATTTCGGCCGAGTCGAGTTTGTTTTGCCGCCTATCGGTGTCAAAACCGGTGGATCTCACGTAGGGGGTCCCGAACTATGCGTCTAAGGTGGATGGTAACATGAGGCAGGGGACACGATGTTTTACCCAGGTTCGGGCTCTCTTGATGGAGGTAAAACCCTACGTCCTGCTTGATTTATTCTTGATGATATGAGTATTACAAGAGTTGATCTACCACGAGATCGGAGAGGCTAAACCCTAGAAGCTAGCCTATGGTATGATTCTATGTTGTCCTACAGACTAAAACCCTCCTGTTTATATAGACACCGGAGGGGGCTAGTGAGGGAGTCCTGGATTAGGGGGTGTTCGGGTAGCCGGACTATACCTTCAGCCGGACTCCAGGACTATGAAGATACAAGATTGAAGACTTCGTCCTGTGTCTGGATGGGACTTTCCTTGGCGTGGAAGGCAAGCTTGGCGATGCGGATATTCAAGATCTCCTACCATTGTAACCGACTTTGTGTAACCCTAACCCTCTCCGGTGTCTATATAAACCGGAGGGTTTAGGTCCGTAGGACAACTTCATCATACAACAATCATACCATAGGCTAGCTTCTAGGGTTTAGCCTCCTTGATCTCGTGGTAGATCTACTCTTCTACTACCCATATCATCAATATTAATCAAGCAGGACGTAGGGTTTTACCTCCATCAAGAGGGCCCGAACCTAGGTAAAACATCATGTTCCTTGCCTCCTGTTACCATCCGGCCAAGACGCACAGTTCGGGACCCCCTACCCGAGATCCGCCAGTTTTGACACCGACATTGGTGCTTTCACTGAGAGTTCCTCTATGTCGTCGCTTTTAGGCCCGATGGCTCCTTCGATCATCAACAACGATGCAGTCCTGGGTGAGACTTTTCTCCTCGGACAGATCTTCGTCTTTGGCGGCTTCGCACTGCGGGCCAATTCGCTTGGCCACCTTGAGCAGATCGAAAGCTACGCCCCTGGCCATCAGGTCAGGTTTGGAAGCCTAAACTACACGGCTGACATCCGCGGGGACTTGAGCTTCGACGGATTCGAGCCATAGCCAAGCGCGTCGCATTGTCTCGATGGGCATGATATAGCTCTGCCACCGAACAGCGCCTTGGAGGCCGCACACGCATCGGTTCCGACCATTGATTCAGAGCCTACTACGCCGATCGAGGATCAGCGGTTGGATGCTGCCTCAGGGGCTGCGATCTCAGAGGCAATCGAGCCGAACTCCAACCCCGCACTCCGCATGGCCCGTGAGTCCGAGGAGCCGGATTCCTCTTCGAACTCCGAGCCCCCCGCGCCCCTGCCGATCGAATCCGATTGGGCGCCGATAATGGAGTTCACTGCCGCGGACATCTTTCAGCACTCGCCCTTCGGCGACATCCTGAATTCTCTAAAGTCTCTCTCTTTATCAGGAGAGCCCTGGCCGGACTATGGTCAGCAAGGTTGGGATACAGATGATGAGGAAATTCAAAACCCACCCACCACCCACTTCGTAGCCACTGTCGACGACTTAACCAACATGCTTGACTTCGACTCCGAAGACATCGATGGCATGGATGACGATGCAGGAGACGAACAAGAACCAGCACCTGTAGAGCGCTGGAAGGCCACCTCGCCATATGACATATATATGGTGGACACTCCAAATGATGGAGATCACTAGTAGAAAACAGGGCTATGGTCCAGGCCGGCTCAGCCCATTAGTCCCGGTTCAGTCTAGAACCGGGACTAATGTGAGCATTGGTCCCGGTTCGTGCGGCTAAGGCATTAGTCCCGGTTCACTCGGGCCCTTTAGTCCCGGTTTAAGACATGAACCGCGACTAAAGATTAGACCTTTAGTCCCGGTTTGAGGCACGAACCGGTACTAATGGGGTTGAGACCTTTAGTCCCGGTTCGTGCCACGAACCGGTACTAAAGGTACCATTTTCAAACTCTACCCCCCCAAGTGGATCGCCTTTTCAGTTTAAAAAAAAAGAAAATAATGGAAATGCCAACAAAATAAAAGAAAATAAGTTTCTCATGTGATATGTGGTCTAGTTGTTGGGAAAATTTGCAAATGTGAATTTTGACTTTATTTGCAAAATCTCTCTGAAATTTGTAAAAATGGGCATAACTTTTGCATACTAACTCAGATGAAAAAGTTTTTTATATGAAAAATCATCTACTTGAAACAGTCGATTGGGAGGGCGAAACAGCAGAGACAAAAAAAAGTACGAGGAGAAGCACTTACCAGACGGCGACGAGCCCGACACCGGAAGGTAAATAGCTGCGGAGAGGACTAGAGGAGAGCAAACCCTAGCGGCCGCGGAGAGGACTAGAGGAGAGGCGGCTGTGGATGGATGGGACCGATGGGAACAACTATAATAAATTTAGGACCTCGAGAAGGACCCAACGTTCAGTCTAGACAGGTGGCAGACCGAACAAAACGTTCCACCTGAGAGGGCGATCTATCGAACAGAGTCGTTCGGTGCGGAAACGCTCCAACCCGAACACCTCCTTCGCGAGAAAGCTTTTTTTGTTAAATCCCTTCACGAGCAACCTTGTCGATACATCCGGGTTAAAGAAAATGGGCCAACAAAAGGCCCAACGTACGGACACAAAAACCCACAAAGACCCCAGGGATTATTAAAAAGCTAGCAATTGCACACAGACTAACAAATCAAAAATGAAAAAATTGCCATGGCAAATTTTAGTTTAATTTGTCATGCCAAAATTTACTGTATGTTTGCCATGGCAAATATTATTTTTATTCACATGGCAACTTTTAGTTTAATTTGCCATGGCAAAAAAAATACTTTTATTCACATGGCTTGTTTTAGTTTAATTTGCCATGCCAAAATTTACTATATTCTTCCATGGAAAAAATACTTTTATGCACATGGCAAATTTTACTTTGGATTTGCCATGACAATATTCACTCTATTTTTTTCCATGGTGAAACTATTTAATAAGCACAGATGGTATCATAAAAGAATGTGAATTCATCCAAGTATATTGAGCACAACCAACTTGTTTGGTTGAAGAAGCTCCTGTCATGCATACAAGCACGAGAAAAAAGATGAGCTTTGTCTCAAAAAAAAGATGAGCTGATTGGAAAGCTACTGACATACACTCTTTCCATGTTGTAGAACAAAGTTGTTTTCCGAATTGTGATTGCTGAAACAATACAAAAAACACAAAAATCAAACAGGCTGCATGTTCTAGCTAACACAAATTTCAGAAAATTGCCATGTCAAATTTATAAAAATTGCCATGGCATTTTTACAAAAGAATTTCCAAGGTTAATTGAAAACAATATCTATAAATTGCCATGGAAAAATAATACTGGCGGCTTCAGAAATATGGCAAAACATATTATGTTTTAATGCCATGGCAATGAAAACATGATTTTGACATGGCAACATACTTTGTGTTTCCATGGCAATATATTATGATGTCTTGGTCTTGCCATTGCAAGAAATAATTTAGATCTTGGATGGCTGCAAAAGTTGAGGCGACATGGCAACATATTTTGTGTTTACATGGCAAAAACATATTTTGACTTGCCATCAACTATAATTTTGAAAAACTGCCATGGAAAATTGGTCAATTAGCATCACATCAAAGTAAAAAAGTTTCTGCAATCCATGAATGACAAAAAAAGTGAATCATACAAAACATGCATCATACGGATTGAGCTAAACAAGGTGAATCATCATCGGTGCTGAGCTAGTGACATTAAAACTGAACCTGCCCTTCAACTGATAGGTCATGTGCAGCAGGCAAGTTCCTGGGCGCCTGAGCGGCCGGACAAGATGATGAGGATGGTCCCGTCACCCATTTGGCACCGTCGCCTACGGGCGAACATGAAGCGTCCGAGTTCCCCGGTGTTAATAAGACGGAGAAGACGAGGAAGAGGGTCCCGTCGCCCATGGACGTCGTGCTCGGAGAAGACGCGACCGTGGTCGGCGCCGAGGTGAGGGACGACGCCATCGCCTGAAAAGGGCAGCGCCGTCGTGACGGGTGCGAAGGTGCCTGGCGGAGGAGACGCGGCTCGGCTACGGCAGACTCCATTGCCGTCGAGTACGGTCAGCTCGGTGACGGAAGCCTCGGATGGCGGCGACGACGGTTAGCTCGGCGACGGCGAGGATCGCGTGGATGGAGGCATGGCCGTGAAGGCCGCTGCAGCCCTCGGCCTCCGCCCATGTCGGCAGCTCAAGCCGTCCCGCGGGACCCGGAGCACACCGGGTTATGCTTCTCGCCGGCGAGCATCTACGGCAGTCGTCCTATGGTTGGGTGCGATGTGTTGCAGAGGAATGGATAAGGAGGGGAAGAGAGAAGTGCGGTCGGGGGATTCGTTCGGGACGAGAAAACTTTTTACCGAACGGTTTCAGTCGCACGTGACCGTGGACTTCCACTTTAAGATCTATGCTCAGATCCGACGATGAAACAGTCGTTGGACGCGGGACGTCAGAAATCTGACGTTCGGCCGTTATCAATTCCATTTTAATATGGTAACCTAGCAATAGATGCATGCATGCGAGTATTTAACAAAAAATTACCACATTTTGTGAAAACGTGTCTAGAAACTATCACTTTACAAATTTGTGTCAAAAATTACTATTTTTTTACTAATCCGTGGCAAATAACCATCACTTTCGAAAAATGACCAGTTTAGAAGATTTAAACATGTTTATGACAAGTGGGGCCCACCCGTTAGGGCTGACATGGCAGGAAAATCAACACCATTTATTTTGACTGTTAAGTTGACCATTATGACAAATGGGCCCCACACATCAGTATCTATCTTCTTTTTCCTCCTCCTCCTATATTCTCTTGCCCATTTCAACGAATACCTTGTCTTCATGCCCCACGGCGAGCACTTGTGTCGTCCATGTCGCTCACCTAGAGGCTGCCGGGTCAAGGATGACAGAGGCAGCGCCGGAGCAGGCGTGAGACGGTGGCCGCGAGGGTGCTCATGAAGCCGTCGAGCCACGCGCAGGCTGCGAGCATGTGTTGGTTGCGTTGACCGAACGTTGTTGCGTGCGGGAGCGCGGGAGGGCGGGCTGGCCGCTGTTGCAGTCGCGTGCGGGCCGGCATCCGAGCTCGCCGTCGTAGCTGTCGCGTGCAGAAGTGCGGGCGGGCCGCCACAGCCGTCCCATGTGTGCTCGCATAGCCGTCGAGCTGCGCGCAGGCCGCGAGAATGTGCTGGTCGCCGAGCCGCATGCTCGCGCTAGCCGGTCGCCAAGCCGTGCGTACGTGCTCGCGCTGGTTGCGCAGCCGCTTGCATGCGTGCTCGCACTGGCTGGTCGGCAAGCCATGCATACTTGCTCGTTGGTGCTAGCAAGCTAGCGCTGGGTGGCCGCGTGCGCTCAAGCAGCGTGCGTCCGTCGGAGTGCCTGATCTGTGTCACTACACAAAAACTACACTTTCGTGATGATACATGTGTGTCACAGTAGGTCACGTTTTTTTCATGCATGTACATTCATGACAAATTTATAACAGAATCAAGATAGTCATACCTGTGCTGTCATAAAAGTGTTCTATGACATTACCAAAATTATCATCATGGAAGTGTCCACTTCCATGACGATAAATCACGCGTCACAGAAGTGCTTTCGTCAAGGGTGACCGACACGTGGCATCCACCGTAGCGGAATGCCGTTAAGCTATCGGGGCCAGTTTTGGATCCGATAACCCATTAACAGTCCCGACCAATGGGGATTTTCCACGTGTAAAATCATCATTGGCTGGAGGAAACACGTGTCGGCTCACCGTTGTGACAGATGTCATCCACTCATTGGACCCAAAGCGCCTATGATACGTCGACACATGGTACGGCCCAACAAAGGCCCATATAGGTTAAAAAGGCCGGCCCGGTCAAAGGCCCGTAGTACTTACTCAGGTACTAGTGGGCCAGCCCAATAACAGCCTGCTTAATAAAGGCCCATTTACGGCCCGAAGCCAGATCTGGCCCGTTAATTGTTTGCTGAATATTTGGGCCCCTTTACGGCCCAAAGCCAGATCTGGCCTGTTAATTGTTCGCCAAATATTTGGGCCCAATTACAGCCCAGTGACTTTCGGCCTGTTAGAGGCCCGATGTAGACATGGGCCCATTTCAGGCTGGTGTGACTTTCGGCCTGGGAATGGCCCGTGCTGCCCATGGCCCATATATGGTCCGACATGACATCGGGCCCACTAACGGCGTGTGATAAAGGTGGCAACAGTTAAGCCCAACGTGACTTTGGGCCTGTTAAAGGCCTGTCGCATAATTCGGCCCGTTGATGTCTGTACTAAGCTTTCGGCCTCTTAAAGGCCCATGATATCAGTGGGCCAACTAAGGTCCGAGATATGTTTCGGCCTGGTAACTGCCCCAGATATAACTGGGCCCAAAAAGGCCCGTTCTACATTTCAGTCTGCTGAAGGCCCGTCGACGACTAGTGAAAATTGAGGCCCAATATGCATTTCGACCTGCTAAAGGCTCATGGTTTCATCTGGGCCGTAATAGGCCAGTACAATATTCAGCCTGTTAATGGCCCAACGCTACCTGGCCCAAACTAAGCGCTGGGTCCACAAAAGGCCCAACTAAAATATAGGTTAGTGTAAGTTGTGGGCCTCGCGCAAAGTGTGAAGACCCCAATGATTCGGGCCCATGAAAGATGCAGGCCGGCTCAATTGTGGCCCGCTAAACAGCAGGCCCGTTAGAGGCGAATGTTTCGGCCCGGTCGACTACATCTGATTTTTTCCAGATAGCGAATGATGGCAGTAACTAGTAGGAATTAAGAACAAATCTACTCTATACAATAAAGAAATTACAGCATAGTAACTAAGAATAAACATACACTATGCAATAAAGAATTTATGGTATATTACATCCATCGGGCATCGAAGTTCGCCACCAGTGATCATAACACGCAACGAAGAAGCAGATTACAAAAACTGGGCACCATTGCAGCGTAACAAAATAATACTGAACCGAGACCACTTTCAAGACAGTTCAAGAAAGGTTAGCCTTGCGCGGGAACTGTTGCGCAAGCTGCTGAGCAAGGCTGTGAGACTGGCCTAGCATGTCGGTCATAGTTTCCAGGTGTAGCTGTTTAGCGATGAGGTTCTCATTGGTGTTATCCGCAATCTTTCTTAGAGATAGGACTCCAAGTCGAAGTTGAGTTGCAGAATGCCTTTCTGCTAGAACTTGGGACTGAAGAAGTCGAACTGATTCAGACAACGAATTCTGTGAGCTTGTCTGACTACTAGTCTCAAATAACTTGAACACTACATCAAGACAAGACTTTGGGGTTGTCTCGCTATCTTCAAGATGTTTTGCCTTCTTTGCTGCAATATATGTTGGGTTTGTCTCACAGCCTTTAGCAGACTTGTGCATGCCATCAGGCATATCACCCTGAAACAAAGCAGAGAGATGACAGGTTTTGCACGTGTATAAACAAACATGATAACTGTGCTGCCAATTCCATCCAATTTCAAATTAGAAAATAAAGAGTAAGTTCAAAATATCAATAGCATAATTTGGCATTGTTCATAATGCGGGGAGCTTCACCACACTACTGGATTACCATGTCAACATAACAAGCATAGATGAAGGGCAAAGAAAATCATTGTATCTATTTTGGTTAATGTGCATGGCATGTTGTTCATATCATCAGCCACATCAGTGAGATAAAACAGGAGATGTCAAGGTGCAAACGTGGGCTGCTTCACCACACACTGGATTATAGATCCACAAAAACAAGCATACATATAGGGAGTATAGAGTAATGTGCATGGTATGAATAAGGAATTTGGTTTTACAAGTAAAACTTAGAACTTACGGTTCTTGCGAACATGCATTTTGGTAGAAACAAACTAAACAATAGTAAATGATAGGGAGTATGAGCAAATTAAACAACAGTTGAGGATAAAGGCTTTAGAAGGACTGACTTACATTAACAGTTACCACCGGCTTTATAATGCCCTTCTCCATGTCAAGGGAAGGATAACTCAAGAATTTCAACACAGAATCTTCTTCATAAGCATTACGTGTACTCTACATTTTGTAGAGAGTAATTATAGATATGATAATACTGGAAGGGATAGAGGATAATGAAGATAAGATGAAGATTGATGCTACATAATCAACTACCAATCCCTGGAAGTACAAGCATTACAGGACAAAATGTACTGACAAGAGCAATGGGCTACACTTCTGCACTGACATTGTCTGTGTATTCTACTTTTTGGTAAGATTAAATATAGATCTGATCTTTTTTTAGTAAATGGTGGGCGAGGGAGATAAGATGCAAAATGCTACACAATGAACCAATCCCTCTTCCCATAATACAAGAGTGTTTTGAACACTGGTGTACTGTATAAAACGTTCTTATATTATGGGACGGAGGGAGTAGCTGTTAATGTAAGTACAATGATAGACGACGTTCAGTCCTTACAAGAGGACTGCAGAGCTAAACCTCTTCAAAAGCATTGGGTTGATTCTAAATTTATGTAAGAGTCCATACGGATCTTATAATGTCCACCAAATGGACGATAACAAGGCTAACATGTGCAGTGATGCTACATAATCAAACAACTATGAAAGTAAGTATGGTCATACAGGGCAAGAGGTACTCACAAGAGCAATGCACTATGCAGTATAGTTGCGAGATTCTGTGGTCCCTTGAGAATGAATGTTCTTCTGCTAACAGTTTTCGTACAAGTGATACATTAAGGAAAATGCAGAAATATAGTTCAAATTGTGATGTGATATCATAGATAGTACCTTACGCTGCAGCCGAGACCAATGTGTAACAAGATTATTCCAGTCACCATCGGATAAATGTAGCACCGGAGACTTTACAGAAATTTTGTTTAGAGGCTTGCCATCGAAGTGCGCTTACCTCAGGTAAGAACGATACTTCATCAACGAGTGCTTGAAAAGCGCAACCAACCCTTGCTCGTCTTCACAATCCAGTTTGGTCCTCGCCTATTTAAAAGAATGAAATCTTGTGTCTTCTGTCAGCAGAAACATATGCAGCAATGACCATCAATAACATTAGTACATTACTTACGCGTAAGTTGCGGAGGAAGACTGGAAATTTGAAGGAAATATGCCCTAGAGGCAATAATAAAGTTATTATTTATTTCCTTATATCATGATAAATGTTTATTATTCATGCTAGAATTGTATTAACCGGAAACATAATACATGTGTGAATACATAGACAAACTTAGTGTCACTAGTATGCCTCTACTTGACTAGCTCGTTAATCAAAGATGGTTATGTTTCCTAACCATGAACAAAGTGTTGTTATTTTATTAACGAGGTCACATCATTAGTTGAATGATCTGATTGACATGACCCATTCCATTAGCTTAGCACCCGATCGTTTAGTATGTTGCTATTGCTTTCTTCATGACTTATACATGTTCCTATGACTATGAGATTATGCAACTCCCGTTTGCCGGAGGAACACTTTGTGTGCTACCAAACGTCACAACGTAACTGGGTGATTATAAAGGAGCTCTACAGGTGTCTCCAAAGGTAGATGTTGGGTTGGCGTATTTCGAGAATAGGATTTGTCACTCCGATTGTCGGAGAGGTATCTCTGGGCCCTCTCGGTAATGCACATCACATAAGCCTTGCAAGCATTACAACTAATGAGTTAGTTGCAAGATGATGTATTACGGAACGAGTAAAGAGACTTGCCGGTAACGAGATTGAACTAGGTATTGGATACCGACGATCGAATCTCGGGCAAGTAACATACCGATGACAAAGGGAACAACGTATGTTGTTATGCGGTCTGACCGATAAAGATCTTCGTAGAATATGTAGGAGCCAATATGGGCATCCAGGTCACGCTATTGGTTATTGACCGGAGACGAGTCTCGGTCATGTCTACATTGTTCTCGAACCGTAGGGTCCGCACGCTTAACGTTACGATGACAGTTATTATAAGTTTATACATTTTGGTGTACCGAAGTTAGTTCGGAGTCCCGTATGTGATCACGGACATGACTAGGAGTTTCGAAATGGTCGAGACGTAAAGATTGATATATTGGATGACTATATTCGGACACCGGAAACGTTCTAGAGAAGTTTCGGATAAAACCGGATCACCGGGGAGGTTACCGGAAACCCCCGGGGTGTTAATGGGCCTTATGGGCCTAAAGTGGAGAAGTAGAAGGGGCTGCCAGGGCAGGCCGCGCGCCCCCTCTCCCCCTGGTCCGAATTGTACTAGGAGGGAGGGGCGGCGCCCCCATCTTTCTCTCTCTTCTCCACCAATTCTACTTGGACTAGGAAAAGGGTGGGGAGTCCTACTCCCGGTAGGAGTAGGACTCCTCCTGCGCTACCATAGGGCCGTCTGAACCCCCCCCCCCTTGGATCCTTTATATACGGAGGCAAGGGGGCACCTCTAGACACACAATTGATCAACGTGATCGTTCCTTAGTCGTGTGCGGTGCCCCCTGCCACCATATTCCACCTCGATCATATCGTTGTAGTGCTTAGGCGAAGCCCTGCGTCGGTAGTACATCATCATCGTCACCACGCCATTGTGCTGACGGAACTCATCCCCGAAGCTTTGCTGGATCGGAGCCCGAGGAGCGTCATCGAGCTGTACGTGTGCTAAGAACTCAGAGGTGCCGGAGTAACGGTGCTTGGATCGGTCGGATCGGGAAGACGTACGACTACTTCCTCTACGTTGCGTCAACGCTTCCGTTGCGATCTACGAGGGTGCGTAGATAACACTCTCCCCTCTCGTTGCTATGCATCACCATGATCTTGCGTGTGCATAGGAATTTTTTTGAAATTACTGCGTTCCCAACAAAATTGTTCTGTGTCTGCGGTATAATCTTTCCATGAAGGAAAGATGCGCACAAAGTTCCTCACAACAATATAAGCTTTGTCTTCTAAACTGGGAAGAAATGGAACAGGGGTCCTATTTGCTGCAATTGGGGCTCTCTCTTGTTCAAAAAGGGATTTGGCAACTGGATTTGGTGTACTCTTTGCTGGAATGGGGGTTTTGCGTCGTAGAGCTGGTGCTATGTCAACTGGCATAATCATAATGCTTGCTGCAGTTGGGGTCTGCTGAGTTGGGGCATCAGAAATGACCAATGTAGTATGGCTAGAGTCTGCTAGAGTTGGGGTGTTTTGTGTGTCAGGTGATATTGCAACTACACCTAATGGGCTATTTGATTTATCAGGTGCCACTACCTTTTCCAAATACTTTGCTTGTGCTCCTCCACGATCAACAATCACCCTCTTCCTTTTGAACGTCTGATACACAAGAACATCATTTGAATGGATAAATATGGTATGATGACAGATGGAATATATACTGAAAATGGATAGGCAGAGCGTATTCACATACACGATGTGTAAACTAAGCTAATGGCAGTTCAACAAAGTAGAAGCAATGCAAAGCATCAATTACAAGATATGTGCGACAAATATAACCTTGGAAAGTTAGAGCAAGCACCTTGATGGGTGAATAAGATAGGGCATCTTCCTCTGACTCCTCCACTGGGGAGCTATATTGACTTAGATCTCCCTCTAGCTCAGAATCACTGTTAGGATCATATTCTGAGCATGAATCTGTAGGTGGAGAGCGTTTGCATTGCATTGCATCCAGACTTGATTTCAGTCCCTTAATGCCAAGTTTGACAGCCATGGCATTGTTCTGCTTTATTCTTTTCATGCGCGCAAGCTCATAATCATTATGATGCTATTAAGAATCTGATATTCATGAAAACATAAAAAGTAGTTAGATTATCTATGGAATGCATTGCGGATTCAACTCAAAGAGTGTCTCCCTATAAACCCCTGCATATGCAAAGTTCACCCCCAACCGTGCTGACCAGACCACACACAGAAATACAAACCCCTTATGTCTCTATAACAGGCAGACACACATTTCAAAACTGAAGTAGGAACATTAGAATCATATGAAATTCGTATTTGAACAAATAAACTAAGGAATTATGAGTGGCATAATGTTTAGCTTCAAGGGTGGAGTGTTGGTAGTGCGACACAAAGCAAGTAGGAAAATTGTATTCCATGTAAAAGATTGAAGCCTATGTAAAAGCTGGAAATGACACTTTGTTTCTACACAATGCAGTGTTCGTTGCCCACACATGATGGAAGAGATCACATAGAGAAATACTATTCACTCATGTCTATGGTTGTAGTATTTAGAAACAGGGTGCTCCACCCTAAAAGAATATTGACAAAAAATATGACAAGGCAAGCATAGATGTAGTGGATCAATCATTTACTTGTGATCTTACTAGGACAAGTATGCAGAATTGTAACTGCAGTAAGAGACCGTCCAAAATCTGAATCAAGAAGTTTGTCTAGCACTTATTGTTTGCAACTAGTCAACGTGAAAAACTGGATATTATATCGAATGAGTAAGAAAGACAAGTAAAATTGTCAACAAACCTGGCTTGCAGTAGTAATCTGGGTCAATGTCACTATGACCAACAATCCAAAATGAATAGTGTCTGTTCCTAGGGCCGGAATTTTGAAAACCCTGTGAACTTTACAGGTACTAAAGATTACCAAAATACATCTGAACCATTAAGTGTAGGTAGCACTGAGCACACAACAAACCTAACGATAGTCCTGCCTAATGAGTAATGAATCAATTATAAATTGGGTGATGAGGAGTAGCTGCTGAGTGTTGAGGACTTATCTCAAGATAAATCGGGTTGGCTTAGTGGGTGCTGCACGTCTGAGCCCTGAACGGACTGGGAAGGTAGGCACGGCGGCGCGCCCGGGCAGCGGTGACGCTGTTGGGCGAGCGGATCCTGAACTCCTGTTAGTCCAGCGTCTCCTCCTAGAGTCATGCCGTCCGGGGACGGCAAGTCGCCGGCGAGGCAGGCGGCTGGGGGCGAGTAGAGATCGGAAGCGTGCAGCAGAACAGAGGGGAATCGGGGCCTGGGACGACCCAAAATCCCAGGGTGGGCCGGCCCACCATGGGCACCCTGTAGAGATACACACCAGAGCGGTGAACATGCATTTTCGAAACTAATTTAGGAACATTTAGCTGACCAATTAAACAAATCTGTTTTAATAATATCAGATTCGTATTTGAACAACTAAGCTTGTTTAGCTTGATGGGTCGAGCAGTGCTATTATGACACGAAGCACGTATTCTGATCGTATAGTGATCATAAAAGGGGGAAACCAGAGAAATGATATTTAGCAGCCATTGTTTGCTTCGAACTAAGAACTAAATTCTAAGAGCTGAAAAGAAGGTAGAGTAACCAAGTTAAGATCTATTTTCTGGTTGAGATAAAAAAGTTGAGGAGATATGAAGTACCACCTCTCTTGCGACGCCGTGTAGGCATCAGGGGTGCGATGGCTGTCGGTGGTGTTGGAGCAGATCTGCGATGGTAGATGGGTGCATCAGGGGATAAGTCCCGTTGCGGTGGAAGAGAAGGTCGTATGAGCGGCCCCGGCAAAGAGGACGACGGCGCCGATGAAGCGAGAGGACGTGATGCAAGGCTCTTGGTCCGTCGCCGTGGATGAGAAACGTCCATCTCTAGTAGTGGACGACGCGGTCTTGGTAGGCGCTCCAGCATGGTGGAGGACGATGGCGATGGATGTGGTGGAGGACGGCGGCGATGGACGTGGTGGAGGACGGCGGCGATGGATGGGGTGGCGGACGGAGGCTGGTGTGGGGATGGTGTTCTAGCGCGGACGGTATATGAATGGGAAAATGGAGGGAGAGGTACGGGGAACCATGTTTTTGGGACACGCCTGTCTGAAATATGGGAAAGTTACGAACTTAGCCCCCGTTTAAAATTTGGACGTCTCGTCGGTTGGGGATATGAGGTAATCTCGCATCTCGCCAATATTTGCCCAGAGCAATTTCGGGCGAGGAGAGGGTGGTTGGCGCTCATGGTTGGCGCCCATGATGTATGAACGGGGCTGACAGGTGAGGCGGTTGTGTCATGTCTGAGTGAAGTTACAAACCTGCCCCTATTGAAAATATTTGCCTACATCGATTTCGGCCGAGTCGAGTTTGTTTTGCCGCCTGTCGGTGTCAAAACCGGTGGATCTCACGTAGGGGGTCCCGAACTGTGCGTCTAAGGTGGATGGTAACATGAGGCAGGGGACACGATGTTTTACCCAGGTTCGGGCCCTCTTGATGGAGGTAAAACCCTACGTCCTGCTTGATTTATTCTTGATGATATGAGTATTACAAGAGTTGATCTACCACGAGATTGGAGAGGCTAAACCCTAGAAGCTAGCCTATGGTATGATTGTATATTGTCCTACGGACTAAAACCCTCCGGTTTATATAGACACCGGAGGGGGCTAGTGAGGGAGTCCTGGATTAGGGGGTGTTCGGGTAGCCGGACTATACCTTCAGCCGGACTCCAGGACTATGAATATACAAGATTGAAGACTTCGTCCTGTGTCTGGATGGGACTTTCCTTGGCGTGGAAGGCAAGCTTGGCGATGCGGATATTCAAGATCTCCTACCATTGTAACCGACTTTGTGTAACCCTAACCCTCTCCGGTGTCTATATAAACCGGAGGGTTTAGGTCCGTAGGACAACTTCATCATACAACAATCATACCATAGGCTAGCTTCTAGGGTTTAGCCTCCTTGATCTCGTGGTAGATCTACTCTTCTACTACCCATATCATCAATATTAATCAAGTAGGACGTAGGGTTTTACCTCCATCAAGAGGGCCCGAACCTAGGTAAAACATCATGTTCCTTGCCTCCTGTTACCATCCGGCCTAGACGCACAGTTCGGGACCCCCTACCCAAGATCCGCCGGTTTTGACACCGACATTGGTGCTTTCATTGAGAGTTCCTCTATGTCGTCACTTTTAGGCCCGATGGCTCCTTCGATCATCAACAACGATGCAGTCCTGGGTGAGACTTTTCTCCCCGGACAGATCTTTGTCTTCGGCAGCTTCGCACTGCGGGCCAATTCGCTTGGCCACCTTGAGCAGATCGAAAGCTACGCCCCTGGCCACCAGGTGAGGTTTGGAAGCCTAAACTACACGGCTGACATCCGCGAGGACTTGATCTTCGACGGATTCGAGCCATAGCCAAGTGCGCCACACTGTCTCGATGGGCATGATATAGCTCTGCCGCTGAACAGCGCCTTGGAGGCCGCACACGCATCGGTTCCGACCATTGATTCGGGGCCTACTACGCCGATCGAGGATCAGCGGTTGGACGCTGCCTCAGGGGCTGCGATCTTAGAGGCGATCGAGCCAAACTCTAGCCCCACACTCCGCATGGCCCGTGACTCCGAGGAGCCGGATTCCTCTCCGAACTCCGAGCCCCCCGCGCCCCTGCCGATCGAATCCGATTGGGCGCCGATAATGGAGTTCACTGCCGTGGACATCTTTCAGCACTCGCCCTTCGGTGACATCCTGAATTCTCTAAAGTCTCTCTCTTTATCAGGAGAGCCCTGGCCGGACTATGGTCAGCAAAGTTGGGATATGGACGATGAGGAAATTCAAAACCCACCCACCACCCACTTCGTAGCCACTGTCGACGACTTAACCGACATGCTTGACTTCGACTCTGAAGACATCGATGGCATGGACGACGCTGCAGGAGACGAACAAGAACTAGCACCTGTAGGGCGCTAGAAGGCCACCTCGTCATATGACATATATATGGTGGACACTCCAAATGATGGAGATCACTAGTAGAAAACAGGGCTATGGTCCAGGCCGGCTCAGCCCATTAGTCCCGGTTCAGTCTAGAACCGGGACTAATGTGAGCATTGGTCCCGGTTCATGCGGCTAAGGCATTAGTCCTGGTTCACTCGGGCCCTTTAGTCCCAGTTTAAGACATGAACCGAGACTAAAGGGTGCGGTGACCTTTAGTCCTGGTTCGTGCCTCAAACCGGGACTAAAGATTAGACCTTTAGTCCCGGTTTGAGGCACGAACCGGGACTAATGGGGTTGAGACCTTTAGTCCCGGTTCGTGCCACGAACCGGTACTAAAGGTAGCATTTTCAAACTCTACCCCCCGGTGGATCGCCTTTTCAGTTTTTTAAAAAATAAAAGAAAATAATGGAAATGTCAAAAAAATAAAAGAAAATAAGTTTCTCATGTGATATGTGGTCTAGTTGTTGGGAAAATTTGCAAATGTGAATTTTGACTTTATTTGCAAAATCTCTCTGAAATTTGTAAAAATGGGCATAACTTTTGCATACTAACTCGGATGAAAAAGTTTTTTATATGAAAAATCATCTACTTGAAATAGTCGATTGGGAGGGCGAAACAGCAGAGACAAAAAAAAGTACGAGGAGAAGCACTTACCAGACGGCGACGAGCCCGACGACAGAAGGTAAACAGCTGCGGAGAGGACTAGAGGAGAGCAAACCCTAGCGGCCGCGGAGAGGACTAGAGGAGAGGCGGCTGTGGATGGATGGGACCGATGGGAACAACTATAATAAATTTAGGACCTCGAGAAGGACCCAACGTTCGGTCTAGATAGGTGGCAGACCGAACAAAACGTTCCACCTGAGAGGGCGATCTATCGAACAGAGTCGTTCGGTGCGGAAACGCTCCAGCCCGAACACCTCCTTCGCGAGAAAGCTTTTTTTGTTAAATCCCTTCACGATCAACCTTGTCGATACATCCGGGTTAAAGAAAATGGGCCAACAAAAGGCCCAATGTACGGACACAAAAACCCACAAAGACCCTAGGGATTATTAAAAAGCTAGCAATTGCACACAGACTGGCAAATCAAAAATGAAAAAATTGCCATGGCAAATTTTAGTTTAATTTGTCATGCCAAAATTTACTCTATGTTTGCCATGGCAAATATTATTTTTATTCACATGGCAACTTTTAGTTTAATTTGCCATGGCAAAAATTATTTTATTTTTGCCTTGCCAAAAATACTTTTGTTCACATGGGAAACTTTAGTTTAATTTTCCATGGCAAAAAATGCTTTTATTCACATGACAACTTTAAGTTTAATTTTCCATGGTAACGATTACTCTATTTCTGCCATCGCAAAAATACTTTTATTCACATGGCAAATTTTACTCTATTTTTGCATTTTCCATGCAAAAAATACTTTTATTCACTTGGCAAAAATAGCAAAGAAATACTTTTATTCACATGGCAAAAATAGCAAAGAAATACTTTTATTCACATGATTTTAGTTAAATTTGCCATGGCAAAATTTACTCTATTTTTCCCTGGCAAAAAAATACTTTTGTTCACATGGCAAATTTTAGTTTAGATTGCCCTGGAAAAATATACTCTATTTCTTCCATGGCAAAAAAATACTTTTATTCACATGGCTTGTTTTAGTTTAATTTGCCATGCCAAAATTTACTATATTCTTCCATGGCAAAAATACTTTTATGCACATGGCAAATTTTACTTTGGATTTGCCATGACAATATTCACTCTATTTTTTGCCATGGTGAAACTATTTAATAAGCACAGATGGTATCATAAAAGAATGTGAATTCATGCAAGTATATTGAGCACAGCCAACTTGTTTGGTTGAAGAAGCTCCTGTCATGCATACAAGCACGAGAAAAAAGATGAGCTTTGTCTCAAAAAAAAAGATGAGCTGATTGGAAAGCTACTGACATACACTCTTTCCATGTTGTAGAACAAAGTTGTTTTCCAAATTGTGATTGCTGAAACAATACAAAAAACACAAAAATCAAACAGGCTGCATATTCTAGCTAACACAAATTTCAGAAAATTGCCATGTCAAATTTATAAAAATTGCCATGGCATTTTTACAAAAGAATTTCCAAGGTTAATTGAAAACAATATCTATAAATTGGCATAGAAAAATAGTACTGGCGGCTTCAGAAATATGGCAAAACATATTATGTTTTCATGCCATGGCAATGAAAACATGATTTTGACATGGCAACATACTTTGTGTTTCCATGGCAATATATTATGATGTCTTGGTCTCGGCATGGCAAGAAATAATTTAGATCTTGGATGGCTGCAAAAGTTGAGGCGACATGGCAACATATTTTGTGTTTACATGGCAAAAACATATTTTGACTTGCCATCAACTATAATTTCGAAAAACTGCCATGGAAAATTGGTCAATTAGCATCACATCAAAGTAAAAAAGTTTCTGCAATCCATGAATGAAAAAAAAGTGAATCATACAAAACATGCATCATACGGATTGAGCTAAACAAGGTGAATCATCATCGGTGCTGAGCTAGTGACATTAAAACTGAACCTGCCCTTCAACTGATAGGTCATGTGCAGCAGGCAAGTTCCTGGGCGCCTGAGCGGCCGGACAAGATGATGAGGATGGTCCCGTCACCCATTTCGCACCGTCGCCTCCGGGCGAACACGAAACGTCCGAGTTCCCAGGTGTTCGATAAGCCGGAGAAGACGAGCAAGAGGGTCCCGTCGCCCATGGACATCGTGCTCGAAGAAGACGCGACCGTGGTCGGCGCCGAGGTGAGGGACGACGCCATCGCCTGAAAAGGGCAGCGCCGTCGTGATGGGTGCGAAGGTGCCTGGCGGAGGAGATGCGGCTCGGCTACGGCGGACTCCATTGCCGTCAAGTACGGTCAGCTCGGCGACGGAAGCCTCGGATGGCAGCGACGACGGTTAGCTCAGCGACGGCGAGGATCGCGTGGATGGAGGCATGGCCGTGAAGGCCGCTGCAGCCCTCGGCCTCCGCCCATGTCGGCAGCTCAAGCCGTCCCGCGGGACCCGGAGCACACCGGGTTATGCTTCTCGCCGGCGAGCATCTACGGCAGTTGTCCTCTGGTTGGGTGCGATGTGTTGCAGAGGAATGGATAAGGAGGGGAAGAGAGAAGTGCGGTCGGGGGATTCGTTCAGGATGAGAAAACTTTTTACCGAACGGTTTCAGTCGCACGTGACCGTGGACTTCCACTTTAAGATCTATGCTCAGATCCGACGATGAAACAGTCGTTGGACGCGGGACGTCAGAAATCTGACGTTCGGCCGTTATCAATTCCATTTTAATATGGTAACCTAGCAATAGATGCATGCATGCGAGTATTTAACAAAAAATTACCACATTTTATGAAAAGGTGTCTAGAAACTATCACTTTACAAATTTGTGTCAAAAATTACTATTTTTTTACTAATCCGTGGCAAATAACCATCACTTTCGAAAAATGACCAGTTTAGAAGATTTAAACATGTTTATGACAAGTGGAGCCCACCCGTCAGGGCTGACATGGCAGGAAAATCAACACCGTTTATTTTGACTGTTAAGTTGACCATTATGACAAATGGGCCCCACACATCAGTATCTATCTTCTTTTTCCTCCTCCTCCTATATTCTCTTGCCCATTTCGACGAATACCTTGTCTTCATGCCCCACGGCGAGCACTTGTGTCGTCCATGTCGCTCGCCTAGAGGCTGCCGGGTCGAGGATGACAGAGGCAGCGCCGGAGCAGGCGTGAGACGGTGGCCGCGAGGGTGCTCGTGCAGCCATCGAGCCGCGCGCAGGCTGCGAGCTCGTGTTGATTGCATTGACCGGACGTCCTCGCGTGCGGGAGCGCGGGAGGGCGGGCTGGCCGCTGTTGCAGTCGCGTGCGGGCCGGCATCCGAGCTCGCCGTCGTAGCTATCGCGTGCAGAAGTGCGGATGGGCCGCCACAGCCGTCCCATGTGTGCTCGCATAGCCGTCGAGCTGCGCGCAGGCCGCGAGAACGCGCTGGTCGCCGAGCCGCATGCTCGCGCTAGCCGGTCGCCAAGCCGTGCGTACGTGCTCGCGCTGGTTGCGCAGCCGCATGCATGCGTGCTCACACTGGCTGGTCGGCAAGCCATGCATACTTGCTCGTTGGTGCTAGCAAGCTAGCGCTGGGTGGCCGCGTGCGGTCAAGCAGCGTGCGTCCGTCGGAGTGCCTGATCTGTGTCACTACCAAAAACTACACTTTCGTGATGATACGTGTGTGTCACAGTAGGTCACGTTTTTTTCATGCATGTACATTCATGACAAATTTATAATAGAATCAAGATAGTCATACCTGTGCTGTCATAAAAGTGTTCTATGACATTACCAAAATTATCATCACGAAAGTGTTCACTTCCATGACGATAAATTGCGCGTCACAGAAGTGCTTTCGTCTAGGGTGACCGACACGTGGCATCCACCGTAGCGGAATGCCGTTAAGCTATCGGGGCCAGTTTTGGATTCGATAACCCATTAACAGCCCCGACCAATGGGGATTTTCCACGTGTAAAATCATCGTTGGCTGGAGGAAACACGTGTCGGCTCAACATTGTGACAGATGTCATCCACTCATTGGACCCAAAGCGCCTATGATACGTCGACACATGGCACGGTCCAACAAAGGCCCATATAGGTTAAAAAGGCCGGCCCGGTCAAAGGCCCGTAGTACTTACTCAGGTACTAGTGGGCCAGCCCAATAACGGCCTACTTAATAAAGGCCCATTTACGGCCCGAAGCCAGATCTGGCCTGTTAATTGTTCGCTGAATATTTGGGCCCCTTTACGGCCCAAAGCCATATCTGGCCTGTTAATTGTTCGCCATATATTTGGGCCCAATTACAGCCCAGTGACTTTCGGCCTGTTAGAGGCCCGATGTAGACATGGGCCCATTTCAGCCTGGTGTGACTTTCGGCCTGGGAATGGCCCGTGCTGCCCATGGCCCATATATGGTCGGACATGACATCGAGCCCACTAACGGCCTGTGATAAAGGTGGCAACAGTTAAGCCCAACGTGACTTTGGGCCTGTTAAAGGCCTGTCGCATAATTCGGCCCGTTGATGTCTGTACTAAGCTTTCGGCCTCTTAAAGGCCCATGATATCAGTGGGACAACTAAGGCCCGAGATATGTTTTGGCCTGGTAACTGCCCCTGATATAACTGGGCCCAAAAAGGCCTGGTCTACATTTCAGTCTGCTGAAGGCCCGTCGACGACTAGTGAAAATTGAGGCCCAATATGCATTTCGACCTGCTAAAGGCTCATGGTTTCATCTGGGCCGTAACAGGCCAGTACAATATTCAGCCTGTTAATGGCCCAATGCTACCTAGCCCAAACTAAGTGCTGGGTCCACATAAGGCCCAACTAAAATATAGGTTAGTGTAAGTTGTGGGCCTCGCGCAAAGTGTGAAGACCCCAATGATTCGGGCCCATGAAAGATGCAGGCCGGCTCAATTGTGGCCCGCTAAACAGCAGGCCCGTTAGAGGCGAATGTTTCGGCCCGGTCGACTACATCTGATTTTTTCCAGATAGCGAATGATGGCAGTAACTAGTAGGAATTAAGAACAAATCTACTCTATACAATAAAGAAATTACAGCATAGTAACTAAGAATAAACATACACTATGCAATAAAGAATTTATGGTATATTACATCCATCGGGCATCGAAGTTGGCCACCAGTGATCATAACACGCAACGAAGAAGCAGATTACAAAAACTGGGCACCATTGCAGCGTAACAAAATAATACTGAACCGAGACCACTTTCAAGACAGTTCAAGAAAGGTTAGCCTTGCGCGGGAATTGTTGCGCAAGCTGCTGAGCAAGGCTGTGAGACTGGCCTAGCATGTCGGTCATAGTTTCCAGGTGTAGCTGTTTAGCGATGAGGTTCTCATTGGTGTTATCCGCAATCTTTCTTAGAGATAGGACTCCAAGTCGAAGTTGAGTTGCAGAATGCCTTTCTGCTAGAACTTGGGACTGAAGAAGTCGAACTGATTCAGACAACGAATTCTGTGAGCTTGTCTGACTACTAGTCTCAAATAACTTGAACACTACATCAAGACAAGACTTTGGGGTTGTCTCGCTATCTTCAAGATGTTTTGCCTTCTTTGCTGCAATATATGTTGGGTTTGTCTCACAGCCTTTAGCAGACTTGTGCATGCCATCAGGCATATCACCCTGAAACAAAGCAGAGAGATGACAGGTTTTGCACGTGTATAAACAAACATGATAACTGTGCTGCCAATTCCATCCAATTTCAAATTAGAAAATAAAGAGTAAGTTCAAAATATCAATAGCATAATTTGGCATTGTTCATAATGCGGGGAGCTTCACCACACTACTGGATTACCATGTCAACATAACAAGCATAGATGAAGGGCAAAGAGAATCATTGTATCTATTTTGGTTAATGTGCATGGCATGTTGTTCATATCATCAGCCACATCAGTGAGATAAAACAGGAGATGTCAAGGTGCAAACGTGGGCTGCTTCACCACACACTGGATTATAGATCCACAAAAACAAGCATACATATAGGGAGTATAGAGTAATGTGCATGGTATGAATAAGGAATTTGGTTTTACAAGTAAAACTTAGAACTTACGGTTCTTGCGAACATGCATTTTGGTAGAAACAAACTAAACAATAGTAAATGATAGGGAGTATGAGCAAATTAAACAACAGTTGAGGATAAAGGCTTTAGAAGGACTGACTTACATTAACAGTTACCACCGGCTTTATAATGCCCTTCTCCATGTCAAGGGAAGGATAACTCAAGAATTTCAACACAGAATCTTCTTCATAAGCATTACGTGTACTCTACATTTTGTAGAGAGTAATTATAGATATGATAATACTGGAAGGGATAGAGGATAATGAAGATAAGATGAAGATTGATGCTACATAATCAACTACCAATCCCTGGAAGTACAAGCATTACAGGACAAAATGTACTGACAAGAGCAATGGGCTACACTTCTGCACTGGCATTGTCTGTGTATTCTATTTTTGGTAAGATTAAATATAGATCTGATCTTTTTTTAGTAAATGGTGGGCGAGGGAGATAAGATGCAGAATGCTACACAATGAACCAACCCCTCTTCCCATAATACAAGAGTGTTTTGAACACTAGTGTACTGTACAAAACGTTCTTATATTATGGGACGGAGGGAGTAGCTGTTAATGTAAGTACAGTGATAGACGACGTTCAGTCCTTACAAGAGGACTGCAGAGCTAAACCTCTTCAAAAGCATTGGGTTGATTCTAAATTTATGTAAGAGTCCATACGGATCTTATAATGTCCACCAAATGGACGATAACGAGGCTAACATGTGCAGTGATGCTACATAATCAAACAGCTATGAAAGTAAGTATGGTCATACAGGGCAAGAGGTACTCACAAGAGCAATGCACTATGCAGTATAGTTGCAAGATTCTGTGGTCCGTTGAGAATGAATGTTCTTCAGCTAACAGTTTTCATACAAGTGATACGTTAAGGCAAATGCAGAAATATAGTTCAAGTTGTGATGTGATATCATAGATAGTACCTTACGCTGCAGCCGAGACCAATGTGTAACAAGATTATTCCAGTCACAGTCGGATAAATGTAGCACCGGAGACTTTACAGAAATTTTGTTTAGAGGCTTGTCATCGAAGTGCGCTTGCCTCAGGTAAGAACGATACTTCATCAACGAGTGCTTGAAAAGCGCAACCAACCCTTGCTCGTCTTCACAATCCAGTTTGATCCTCGCCTATTTAAAAGAATGAAATCTTGTGTCTTCTGTCAGCAGAAACATATGCAGCAATGACCATCAATAACATTAGTACATTACTTACACGTAAGTTGCGGAGGAAGACTGGAAATTTGAAGGAAATATGCCCTAGAGGCAATAATAAAGTTATTATTTATTTCCTTGTATCATGATAAATGTTTATTATTCATGCTAGAATTGTATTAACCGGAAACTAAGCTTGTTTAGCTTGATGGGTCGAGCGGTGCTATTATGACACGAAGCACGTATTCTGATCGTATAGTGATCATAAAAGGGGGAAACCGGAGAAATGATATTTAGCAGCCATTGTTTGCTTCGAACTAAGAACTAAATTCTAAGAGCTGAAAAGAAAGTAGAGTAACCAAGTTAAGATCTATTTTCTGGTTGAGATCAAAAAGTTGAGGAGATATGAAGTACCACCTCTCTTGCGGCGCCGTGTAGGCATCAGGGGTGCGATGGCTGTCGGTGGTGTTGAAGCAGATCTGCGACGGTAGACGGGTGCATCAGGGGATAAGTCCCGTTGCGGTGGAAGAGAAGGTCGTATGAGCGGCCCCGGCAAAGAGGACGACGGCGCCGATGAAGCGAGAGGACGTGATGCAAGGCTCTTGGTCCGTCGCCGTGGATGAGAAACGTCCATCTCTAGTAGTGGACGACGCGGTCTTGGTAGGCGCTCCAGCATGGTGGAGGACGGTGGCGATGGATGTGGTGGAGGACGGCGGCGATGGACGTGGTGGAGGACGGCGGCGATGGATGGGGTGGCGGACGGAGGCTGGTGTGGGGATGGTGTTCTAGCGCGGACGGTATATGAATGGGAAAATGGAGGGAGAGGTACGGGGAACCATGTTTTTGGGACACGCCTGTCTGAAATATGGGAAAGTTACGAACTTAGCCCCCGTTTAAAATTTGGACGTCTCGTCGGTTCGGGATACGAGGTAATCTCGCATCTCGCCAATATTTGCCCAGAGCGATTTCGAGCGAGGAGAGGGTGGTTGGCGCCCATGGTTGGCGCCCATGGTGTATGAACGAGGCTGACAGGTAAGGCGGTTGTGTCATGTCTGAGTGAAGTTACAAACCTGCCCCTATTGAAAATATTTGCCTACATCGATTTCGGCCGAGTCGAGTTTGTTTTGCCGCCTGTCGGTGTCAAAACCGGTGGATCTCACGTAGGGGGTCCCATACTGTGCGTCTAAGGTGGATGGTAACATGAGGCAGGGGACACGATGTTTTACCCAGGTTTGGGCCCTCTTGATGGAGGTAAAACCCTACGTCCTGCTTGATTTATTCTTGATGATATGAGTATTACAAGAGTTGATCTACCACGAGATCGGAGAGGCTAAGCCCTAGAAGCTAGCCTATGGTATGATTGTATGTTGTCCTACGGACTAAAACCCTCCGGTTTATATAGACACCGGAGGGGGCTAGTGAGGGAGTCCTGGATTAGGGGGTGTTCGGGTAGCCGGACTATACCTTCAGCCGGACTCCAGGACTATGAAGATACAAGATTGAAGACTTCGTCCTGTGTCTGGATGGGACTTTCCTTGGCGTGGAAGGCAAGCTTGGCGATGCAGATATTCAAGATCTCCTACCATTGTAACCGACTTTGTGTAACCCTAACCCTCTCCGGTGTTTATATAAACCGGAGGGTTTAGGTCCGTAGGACAACTTCATCATACAACAATCATACCATAGGCTAGCTTCTAGGGTTTAGCCTCCTTGATCTCATGGTAGATCTACTCTTCTACTACCCATATCATCAATATTAATCAAGCAGGACGTAGGGTTTTACCTCCATCAAGAGGGCCTGAACCTAGGTAAGACATCATGTTCCTTGCCTCCTGTTACCATCCGGCCTAGACGCACAGTTCGGGACCCCCTACCCGAGATCCGCCGGTTTTGACACCGACATTGGTGCTTTCATTGAGAGTTCCTCTATGTCGTCGCTTTTAGGCCCGATGGCTCCTTCGACCATCAACAACGATGCAGTCTTGGGTGAGACTTTTCTCCCCGGACAGATCTTCGTCTTCGGCGGCTTCGCACTGCGGTCCAATTCGCTTGGCCACCTTGAGCAGATCGAAAGCTACGCCCCTGGCCATCAGGTCTGGTTTGGAAGCCTAAACTACACGGCTGACATCTGCGAGGACTTGATCTTCGACGGATTCGAGCCATAGCCAAGCGCGCCGCACTGTCTCAATGGGCATGATATAGCTATGCCGCCGAACAGTGCCTTGGAGGCCGCACACGCATTGGTTCCGACCATTGATTCGGAGCCTACTACGCCGATCGAGGATTAGCGGTTGGACGCTGCCTCAGGGGCTGCGATCTCAAAGGAGATCGAGCTGAACTCCAGCCCCGCACTCCGCATGGCCCATGACTCCGAGGAGCCGGATTCCTCTCCGAACTCCGAGCCCCCCGCGCCCCTGCCGATCGAATCCGATTGGGCGCCGATAATGGAGTTCACTGCCGAGGACATCTTTCAGCACTCGCCCTTCGGCGACATCCTGAATTCTCTAAAGTCTCTCTCTTTGTCAGGAGAGCCCTGGCCGGACTATGGTCAGCAAGGTTGGGATACGGACGATGAGGAAATTCAAAACCCACCCACCACCCACTTCGTAGCCACTGTCGACAACTTAACAAACATGCTTGACTTCGACTCCGAAGACATCGATGGCATGGACGACGATGCAGGAGACGAACAAGAACCAGCACCTGTAGGGCGCTGGAAGGCCACCTCATCATATGACATATATATGGTGGACACTCCAAATGATGGAGATCACTAGTAGAAAACAGGGCTATGGTCCAGGCCGGCTCAGCCCATTAGTCCCGATTCAGTCTAGAACCGGGACTAATGTGAGCATTGGTCCCGGTTCGTGCGGCTAAGGCATTAGTCCCGGTTCACTCGGGCCCTTTAGTCCCGGTTTAAGACATGAACCGGGACTAAAGGGTGCGATGACCTTTAGTCCCGGTTCGTGCCTCAAACCAGGACTAAAGATTAGACCTTTATTCCCTGTTTGAGGCACGAACCGGGACTAATGGGGTTGAGACCTTTAGTCCCGGTTCGTGCCACGAACCGGTACTAAAGGTACCATTTTCAAACTCTACCCCCCCGGCGGATCGCCTTTTCAGTTTTAAAAAAATAAAAGAAAATAATGGAAATGTCAAAAAAATAAAAGAAAATAAGTTTCTCATGTGATATGTGGTCTAGTTGTTGGGAAAATTTGCAAATGTGAATTTTGACTTTATTTGCAAAATCACTCTGAAATTTGTAAAAATGGGCATAACTTTTGCATACTAACTCGGATGAAAAAGTTTTTTATATGAAAAATCATCTACTTGAAATAGTCGATTGGGAGGGCGAAACAGCAGAGACAAAAAAAAGTACGAGGAGAAGCACTTACCAGACGGCGACGAGCCCGACGCCGGAAGGTAAACAACTACGGAGAGGACTAGAGGAGAGCAAACCCTAGCGGCCGCGGAGAGGACTAGAGGAGAGGCGGCTGTGGATGGATGGGACCGATGGGAACAACTATAATAAATTTAGGACCTCGAGAAGGACCCAACGTTCGGTCTGGACAGGTGGCAGACCGAACAAAACGTTCCACCTGAGAGGGCGATCTATCGAACAGAGTCGTTCGGTGCGGAAACGCTCCAGCCCGAACACCTCCTTCGCGATAAAGCTTTTTTTGTTAAATCCCTTCACGAGCAACCTTGTCGATACATCCGGGTTAAAGAAAATGGGCCAACAAAAGGCCCAACGTACAGACACAAAAACCCACAAAGACACCAGGGATTATTAAAAAGCTAGCAATTGCACACAGACTGGCAAATCAAAAATGAAAAAATTGCCATGGCAAATTTTAGTTTAATTTGTCATGCCAAAATTTACTCTATGTTTGCCATGGCAAATACTATTTTTATTCACATGGCAACTTTTAGTTTAATTTGCCATGCCAAATATTATTTTATTTTTGCCTTGCCAAAAATACTTTTGTTCACATGCGAAACTTTAGTTTAATTTTCCATGGCAAAAAATGCTTTTATTCACATGACAACTTTAAGTTTAATTTTCCATGGCAACAATTACTCTATTTCTCCCATCGCAAAAATACTTTTATTCACATGGAAAATTTTACTCTATTTTTGCATTTTCCATGGCAAAATAATACTTTTATTCACTTGGCAAAAATAGCAAACAAATACTTTTATTCACATGGCAAAAATAGCAAAGAAATACTTATATTCACATGATTTTAGTTAAATTTTCCATGGCAAAATTTACTCTATTTTTCCCTGGCAAAAAAATACTTTTGTTCACATGGCAAATTTTAGTTTAATTTGCCCTGGAAAAATATACTCTATTTCTTCCAAGGCAAAAAAAATACTTTTATTCACATGGCTTGTTTTAGTTTAATTTGCCATGCCAAAATTTACTATATTCTTCCATGGCAAAAATAATTTTATGCACATGGCAAATTTTACTTTGGATTTGCCATGACAATATTCACTCTATTTTTTGCCATGGTGAAACTATTTAATAACCACAGATGGTATCATAAAAGAATGTGAATTCATGCAAGTATATTGAGCACAGCCAACTTGTTTGGTTGAAGAAGCTCCTGTCATGCATACAAGCACAAGAAAAAAGATGAGCTTTGTCTCAAAAAAAAGATGAGCTGATTGGAAAGCTACTGACATACACTCTTTCCATGTTGTAGAACAAAGTTGTTTTCGAAATTGTGATTGCTGAAACAATACAAAAAACACAAAAATCAAACAGGCTGCATGTTCTAGCTAACACAAATTTCAGAAAATTGCCATGTCAAATTTATAAAAATTGCCATGGCATTTTTACAAAAGAATTTCCAAGGTTAATTGAAAACAATATCCATAAATTGCCATGGAAAAATAGTACAGGCGGCTTCAGAAATATGGCAAAACATATTATGTTTTCATGCCATGGCAATGAAAACATGATTTTGACATGGCAACATACTTTGTGTTTCCATGGCAATATATTATGATGTCTTGGTCTTGCCATGGCAAGAAATAATTTAGATCTTGGATGGCTGCAAAAGTTGAGGCGACACGGCAACATATTTTGTGTTTACATGGCAAAAACATATTTTGACTTGCCATCAACTATAATTTCGAAAAACTGCCATGGAAAATTGGTCAATTAGCATCACATCAAAGTAAAAAAGTTTCTGCAATCCATGAATGACAAAAAAGTGAGCCAATTCGCTTGGCCACCTTGAGCAGATCGAAAGCTACGCCCCTGGCCATCAGGTCAGGTTTGGAAGCCTAAACTACACGGCTGACATCCGTGGGGACTTGATCTTCGACGGATTCGAGCCATAGCCAAGCGCGCCGCACTGTCTCGATGGGCATGATATAGCTCTACTGCCAAACAGCGCCTTGGAGGCCGCACACGCATCGGTTCCGACCATTGATTCGGAGCCTACTACGCCGATCGAGGATCAGCGGTTGGACGCTGCCTCAGGGGCTGCGATATGAGAGGCGATCGAGCCGAACTCCAGCCCTGCACTCCTCACGGCCCGTGACTCCGAGGAGCCGGATTCCTCTCCTAACTCCGAGCCCCCCGCGCCCCTACCGATCGAATCTGATTGGGCGCCGATAATGGAGTTCACTGCCGCGGACATCTTTCAGCACTCGCCCTTCGGCGACATCCTGAATTCTCTAAAGTCTTTCTCTTTATCAGGAGAGGCCTGGCCGGACTATGGTCAGCAAGGTTGGGATACGGACGATGAGGAAATTCAAAACCCACCCACCACCCACTTCGTAGCCACTGTCGACGACTTAACCGACATGCTTGACTTCGACTCCGATGACATCGATGGCATGGACGATGATGCAGGAGACGAACAAGAACCAACACCTGTAGGGCGCTGGAAGGCCACCTCGTCATATGACATATATATGGTGGACACTCCAAATGATGGAGATCACTAGTAGAAAACAGGGCTATGGTCCAGGCCGGCTCAGCCCATTAGTCCCGGTTCAGTCTAGAACCAGGACTAATGTGAGCATTGGTCCCGGTTCGTGCGGCTAAGGCATTAGTCTCGGTTCACTCAGGCCCTTTAGTCCCGGTTTAAGACATGAACCGGGACTAAAGGGTGCGATGACCTTTAGTCCCGGTTCGTGCCTCAAACCGGGACTAAAGATTAGACCTTTAGTCCCGGTTTGAGGCACGAATCGGGACTAATGTGGTTGAGACCTTTAGTCCCGGTTCGTGCCACAAACCGGTACTAAAGGTACCATTTTCAAACTCTACCCCCCCTGTGGATCGCCTTTTTAGTTTTAAAAAAAATAAAAGAAAATAATGGAAATGTCAAAAAAATAAAAGAAAATAAGTTTCTCATGTGATATGTGGTCTAGTTGTTGGGAAAATTTGCAAATGTGAATTTTGACTTTATTTGCAAAATCTCTCTAAAATTTGTAAAAATGGGCATAACTTTTGCATACTAACTCGGATGAAAAAGTTTTTTATATGAAAAATCATCTACTTGAAACAGTCGATTGGGAGGGCGAAACAGCAGAGACAAAAAAGTACAAGGAGAAGCACTTACCAGACGGCGACGAGCCCAACGCCGGAAGGTAAACAGCTGCGGAGAGGACTAGAGGAGAGCAAACCCTAGCGGCCGCGTAGAGGACTAGAGGAGAGGCGGCTGTGGATGGATGGGACCGATGGGAACAACTATAATAAATTTAGGACCTCGAGAAGGACCCAACGTTCTGTCTAGACAGGTGGCAGACCGAACAAAACGTTCCACCTGAGAGGGCGATCTATCGAGCAGAGTCGTTCGGTGCGGAAACGCTCCAGCCCGAACACCTCCTTCGCGAGAAAGCTTTTTTTTTGTTAAATCCCTTCATGAGCAACCTTGTCGATACATCCGGGTTAAAGAAAATGGGCCAACAAAAGGCCCAACGTATGGACACAAAAACCCACAAAGACCCCAAGGATTATTAAAAAGCTAGCAATTGCACACAGACTGGCAAATCAAAAATGAAAAAGTTGCCATGGCAAATTTTAGTTTAATTTGTCATGCCAAAATTTACTCTATGCTTGCCATGGCAAATATTATTTTTATTCACATGGCAACTTTTAGTTTAATTTGCCATGGCAAAAATTATTTTATTTTTGCCTTGCCAAAAATACTTTTGTTCACATGGTAAACTTTAGTTTAATTTTCCATGGCAAAAAATGCTTTTATTCACATGACAACTTTAAGTTTAATTTTCCATGGCAACAATTACTCTATTTCTGCCATCGCAAAAATACTTTTATTCACATGGCAAATTTTACTCTATTTTTGCATTTTCCATGGCAAAATAATACTTTTATTCACTTGGCAAAAGTAGCAAAGAAATACTTTTATTCACATGGCAAAAATAGCAAAGAAATACTTTTATTCACATGATTTTAGTTAAATTTGCCATGGCAAAATTTACTCTATTTTTCCCTGGCAAAAAAATACTTTTGTTCACATGGCAAATTTTAGTTTAATTTGCCCTCGAAAAATATACTCTATTTCTTCCATGGCAAAAAAAATACTTTTAGTCACATGGCTTGTTTTAGTTTAATTTGCCATGCCAAAATTTACTATATTCTTCCATGGCAAAAATACTTTTATGCACATGGCAAATTTTACTTTGGATTTGCCATGACAATATTCACTCTATTTTTTGCCATGGTGAAACTATTTAATAAGCACAGATGGTATCATAAAAGAATGTGAATTCATGCAAGTATATTGAGCACAACCAACTTGTTTGGTTGAAGAAGCTCCTGTCATGCATACAAGCACAAGAAAAAAGATGAGCTTTGTCTCAAAAAAAAGATGAGCTGATTGGAAAGCTACTGACATACACTCTTTCCATGTTGTAGAACAAAGTTGTTTTCCAAATTGTGATTGCTGAAACAATACAAAAAACACAAAAATCAAACAGGCTGCATGTTCTAGCTAACACAAATTTCAGAAAATTGCCATGTCAAATTTATAAAAATTGCCATGGCATTTTTACAAAAGAATTTCCAAGCTTAATTGAAAACAATATCTATAAATTGCCATGGAAAAATAGTACTGGCAGCTTCAGAAATATGGCAAAACATATTATGTTTTCATGCCATGGCAATGAAAACATGATTTTGACATGGCAACATACTTTGTGTTTCCATGGCAATATATTATGATGTCTTGGTCTTGCCATGGCAAGAAATAATTTAGATCTTGGATGGCTGCAAAAGTTGAGGCGACATGGCAACATATTTTGTGTTTACATGGCAAAAACATATTTTGACTTGCCATCAACTATAATTTCAAAAAACTGCCATGGAAAATTGGTCAATTAGCATCACATCAAAGTAAAAAAGTTTCTGCAATCCATGAATGACAAAAAAAGTGAGACAATTCGCTTGGCCACCTTGAGAAGATCGAAAGCTACGCCCCTGGCCATCAGGTAAGGTTTGGAAGCCTAAACTACATGGCTGACATCCGCGGGGACTTGATCTTCGACGGATTCGAGCCATAGCCAAGCGCGCCGCACTGTCTCGATGGGCATGATATAGCTCTGCCGCCGAACAGCGCCTTGGAGGCCGCACACGCATCGGTTCCGACCATTGATTCAGAGCCTACTACGCCGATCGAGGATCAGCGGTTGGACGCTGCCTCAGGGGTGCGATCTCAGAGGCGATCGAGCCGAACTCCAGCCCCGCACTCCGCATGGCCCGTGACTCCGAGGAGCCGGATTCCTCTGCGAACTCCGAGCCCCTCGCGCCCCTGCCGATCGAATCCGATTGGGCACCGATAATGGAGTTCACTGCTGCGGACATCTTTCAGCACTCGCCCTTCGGCGACATCCTGAATTCTCTAAAGTCTCTCTCTTTATCAGGAGAGCCCTGGCCGGACTATGGTCAGCAAGGTTGGGATACGGACGATGAGGAAATTCAAAACCCACCCACCACCCACTTCGTAGCCACTGTCGACGACTTAACCGACATGCTTGACTTCGACTCCGAAGACATCGATGGCATGGACGACGATGCAGGAGACGAACAAGAACCAACACCTGTAGGGCGCTGGAAGGCCACCTCGTCATATGACATATATATGGTGGACACTCCAAATGATGGAGATCACTAGTAGAAAACAGGGCTATGGTCCAGGCCAGCTCAGCCCATTAGTCCCGGTTCAGTCTTGAACTGGGACTAATGTGAGCATTGGTCCTGGTTCGTGCGGCTAAGGCATTAGTCCCGGTTTAAGACATGAACCGGGACTAAAGGGTGCGATGACCATTAGTCCCAGTTCGTGCCTCAAACCGGGACTAAATATTGGACCTTTAGTCCCGGTTTGAGGCACGAATCGGGACTAATGGGGTTGAGACCTTTAGTCCCGGTTCGTGCCACGAACCGGTACTAAAGGTACC
>NC_041390.1:431735153-431744560 GCF_002162155.2 Triticum dicoccoides
CTTTTCAGTTTAAAAAATAAAAGAAAATAATGGAAATGTCAAAAAAATAAAAGAAAATAAGTTTCTCATGTGATATGCGGTCTAGTTGTTGGGAAAATTTGCAGATGTGAATTTTGACTTTATTTGCAAAATCTCTCTGAAATTTGTAAAAATGGGCATAACTTTTGCATACTAACTCGGATGAAAAAGTTTTTTATATGAAAAATCATCTACTTGAAACAGTCGATTGGGAGGGCGAAACAGCAGAGACAAAAAAAGTACGAGGAGAAGCACTTACCAGACGGCGACGAGCCCGACGCCGGAAGGTAAACAGCTGCGGAGAGGACTAGAGGAGAGCAAACCCTAGCGGCCGCGGAGAGGACTAGAGGAGAGGCGGCTGTGGATGGATGGGACCGATGGGAATAACTATAATAAATTGTGGACCTCGAGAAGGACCCAACGTTCGGTCTGGACAGGTGGCAGACCGAACAAAACATTCCACCTGAGAGGGCGATCTATCGAACAGAGTCGTTCGGTGCGGAAACGCTCCAGCCCGAACACCCCCTTCGCGAGAAAGCTTTTTTTGTTAAATCCCTTCACGAGCAACCTTGTCGATACATCCGGGTTAAAGAAAATGGGCCAACAAAAGGCCCAACGTATGGACACAAAAACCCACAAAGACCCCAGGGATTATTAAAAACCTAGCAGTTGCACACAGACTGGCAAATAAAAAATGAAAAAATTGCCATGGCAAATTTTAGTTTAATTTGTCATGCCAAAATTTACTGTATGTTTGCCATGACAAATATTATTTTTATTCACATGGCAACTTTTAGTTTAATTTGCCATGGCAAAAATTATTTTATTTTTGCCTTGCCAAAAATACTTTTGTTCACATGGGAAACTTTAGTTTAATTTTCCATGGCAGCAATTACTCTATTTCTGCCATCGCAAAAATACTTTTATTCACATGGAAAATTTTACTCTATTTTTGCATTTTCCATGGCAAAATAATACTTTTATTCACTTGGCAAAAATAGCAAAGAAATACTTTTATTCACATGGCAAAAATAGCAAAGAAATACTTTTATTCACATGATTTTAGTTAAATTTGCCATGGCAAAATTTACTCTATTTTTCCCTGGCAAAAAGATACTTTTGTTCACATGGAAAATTTTAGTTTAATTTGCCCTGGAAAAATATACTCTATTTCTTCCATGGCAAAAAAAATACTTTTATTCACATGGCTTGTTTTAGTTTAATTTGCCATGCCACAATTTACTATATTCTTCCATGGCAAAAATACTTTTATGCACATGGCAAATTTTACTTTGGATTTGCCATGACAATATTCACTCTATTTTTTTTCAATGGTGAAACTATTTAATAAGCACAGATGGTATCATAAAAGAATGTGAATTCATGCAAGTATATTGAGCACAGCCAACTTGTTTGGTTGAAGAAGCTCCTGTCATGCATACAAGCACAAGAAAAAGGATGAGCTTTGTCTCAAAAAAAAGATGAGCTGATTGGAAAGCTACTAACATACACTCTTTCCATGTTGTAGAACAAAGTTGTTTTCCAAATTGTGATTGCTGAAACAATACAAAAAACACAAAAATCAAGCAGGCTACATGTTCTAGCTAACACAAATTTCAGAAAATTGCCATGTCAAATTTATAAAAATTGCCATGGCATTTTTACAAAAGAATTTCCAAGGTTAATTGAAAACAATATCTATAAATTGTCATGGAAAAATAGTACTGGCGGCTTCAGAAATATGGCAAAACATATTATGTTTTCATGCCATGGCAATGAAAACATGATTTTGACATGGCAACATACTTTGTGTTTCCATGGCAATATATTATGATGTCTTGGTCTTGCCATGGCAAGAAATAATTTAGATCTTGGATGGCTGCAAAAGTTGAGGCGACATGGCAACATATTTTGTGTTTACATGGCAAAAACATATTTTGACTTGCCATCAACTATAATTTCGAAAATCTGCCATGGAAAATTGGTCAATTAGCATCACATCAAAGTAAAAAAGTTTCTGCAATCCATGAATGACAAAAAAGTGAGCCAATTCGCTTGGCCACCTTGAGCAGATCGAAAGCTACGCCCCTGGCCATCAGGTCAAGTTTGGAAGCCTAAACTACACGGCTAACATCCGCGGGGACTTGATCTTCGACGGATTCGAGCCATAGCCAAGCGCACCGCACTGTCTCGATGGGCATGATATAGCTCTGCCGCCGAACAGCGCCTTGGAGGCCGCACAAGCAACGGTTCCGACCATTGATTCGGAGCCTACTACGCCGATCGAGGATCAGCGGTTGGACGCTGCCTCAGGGGCTGCAATCTCAGAGGCGATCGAGCCGAACTCCAGCCCCGCACTCCGCATGGCCCGTGACTCCGAGGAGCCGGATTCCTCTCCGAACTCCGAGCCCCCCGCGCCCCTACCGATCGAATCCGATTGGGCGCCGATAATGGAGTTCACTGCCGCGGACATCTTACAGCACTCGCCCTTCGGCGACATCCTGAATTCTCTAAAGTCTCTCTCTTTATCAGGAGAGCCCTAGCCGGACTATGGTCAGCAAGGTTGGGATACAAACAATGAGGAAATTCAAAACCCACCACCACCCACTTCGTAGCCACTGTCGACGACTTAACCGACATGCTTGACTTCGACTCCGAAGACATCGATGGCATGGACAACGATGCAGGAGACGAACAAGAACCAGCACCTGTAGGGCGCTGGAAGGCCACCTCGTCATATGACATATATATGGTGGACACTCCAAATAATGGAGATCACTAGTAGAAAACAGGGCTATGGTCCAGGCCGGCTCAGCCCATTAGTCCCGGTTCAGTCTAGAACCGGGACTAATGTGAGCATTGGTCCCGGTTCATGCGGCTAAGGCATTAGTCCCGGTTCACTCGGGCCCTTTAGTCCCGATTTAAGACATGAACTGGGACTAAAGGGTGCGATGACCTTTAGTCCCGGTTCATGCCTCAAACCGGGACTAAAGATTAGACCTTTAGTCCCGGTTTGAGGCACGAACCGGGACTAATGTAGTTGAGACCTTTAGTCCCGGTTCGTGCCACGAACCGGTACTAAAGGTACCATTTTCAAACTCTACCCCCCACCCCGTTGATCGCCTTTTCAGTTTTTTGAAAAATAAAAGAAAATAATGGAAATGTCAAAATAATAAAAGAAAATAAGTTTCTCATGTGATATGTGGTCTATTTGTTGGGAAAATTTGCAAATGTGAATTTTGACTTTATTTGCAAAGTCTCTCTGAAATTTGTAAAAATGGGCATAACTTTTGCATACTAACTCGGATGAAAAAGTTTTTTATATGAAAAATCATCTACTTGAAACAGTCGATTGGGAGGGCGAAACAACAGAGACAAAAAAAGTACGAGGAGAAGCACTTACCAGACGGCGACGAGCCCGACGCCGGAAGGTAAACAGCTGCGGAGAGGACTAGAGGAGAGCAAACCCTAGCGGCCGCAGAGAGGACTAGAGGAGAGGCGGCTGTGGATGGATGGGACCGATGGGAACAACTATAATAAATTTAGGACCTCGAGAAGGACCCAACGTTCTGTCTAGACAGGTGGCAGACCGAACAAAACGTTCCACCTGAGAGGGCGATCTATCGAACAGAGTCGTTTGGTGCGGAAACGCTCCAGCCCGAACACCTCCTTCGCGAGAAAGCTTTTTTTTGTTAAATCCCTTCACGAGCAACCTTGTCGATACATCCGGGTTAAAGAAAATGGGCCAACAAAAGGCCCAACGTACGGACACAAAAACCCACAAAGACCCTAGGGATTATTAAAAAGCTAGCAATTGCACACAGACTCGCAAATCAAAAATGAAAAAATTGCCATGGAAAATTTTAGTTTAATTTGTCATGCCAAAATTTACTCTATGTTTGCCATGGCAAATATTATTTTTATTCACATGGCAACTTTTAGTTTAATTTGCCATGGCAAAAATTATTTTATTTTTGCCTTTCCAAAAATACTTTTGTTCACATGGGAAACTTTAGTTTAATTTTCCATGGCAAAAAATGCTTTTATTCACATGACAACTTTAAGTTTAATTTTCCATGGCAACAATTACTCTATTTCTGCCATCGCAAAAATACTTTTATTCACATGGCAAATTTTACTCTATTTTTGCATTTTCCATGGCAAAATAATACTTTTATTCACTTGGCAAAAATAGCAAAGAAATACTTTTATTCACATGATTTTAGTTAAATTTGCCATGGCAAAATTTACTCTATTTTTTCGTGGCAAAAAAATACTTTTGTTCACATGGAAAATTTTAGTTTAATTTGCCCTGGAAAAATATACTCTATTTCTTCCATGGCAAAAAAATACTTTTATTCACATGGCTTGTTTTAGTTTAATTTTCCATGCCAAAATTTACTATATTCTTCCATGGCAAAAATACTTTTATGCACATGTCAACTTTTACTTTGGATTTGCCATGACAATATTCACTCTGTTTTTTGCCATGGTGAAACTATTTAATAAGCACAGATGGTATCATAAAAGAATGTGAATTCATGCAAGTATATTGAGCACAGCGAACTTGTTTGGTTGAAGAAGCTCCTGTCATGCATACAAGCACAAGAAAAAAGATGAGCTTTGTCTCAAAAAAAAAGATGAGCTGATTGGAAAGCTACTGACATACACTCTTTCCATGTTGTAGAACAAAGTTGTTTTCCAAATTGTGATTGCTGAAACAATACAAAAAACACAAAAATCAAACAGGCTGCATGTTCTAGCTAACACAAATTTCAGAAAATTGCCATGTCAAATTATAAAAATTGCCATGGCATTTTTACAAAAGAATTTCCAAGGTTAATTGAAAAAAATATCTATAAATTGCCATGGAAAAATAGTACTGGTAGCTTCAGAAATATGGCAAAACATATTATGTTTTCATGCCATGGCAATGAAAACATGATTTTGACATGGCAACATACTTTGTGTTTCCATGGCAATATATTATGATGTCTTGGTCTTGCCATGGCAAGAAATAATTTAGACCTTGGATGGCTGCAAAAGTTGAGGCGACATGGCAACATATTTTGTGTTTACATGGCAAAAACATATTTTGACTTGCCATCAACGATAATTTCGAAAAACTGCCATGGAAAATTGGTCAATTAGCATCACATCAAAGTAAAAAAGTTTCTGCAATCCATGAATGACAAAAAAAGTGAGCCAATTCGCTTGGCCACCTTGAGCAGATCGAAAGCTACGCCCCTGGCCATTAGGTCAGGTTTGGAAGCCTAAACTACACGGCTGACATTCGCGGGGACTTGATCTTCGACGGATTCGAGCCATAGCCAAGCGCGCCGCACTGTCTCGATGGGCATGATATAGCTCTGCCGCCGAACAGCGCCTTGGAGGCCGCACACACATCAGTTCTGACCATTGATTCGGAGCCTACTACGCCGATCAAGGATCAGCGGTTGGACGCTGCCTCAGGGGCTGCGATCTCAGAGGCGATCGAGCCGAACTCCAGCCCCGCACTTTGCATGGCCCGTGACTCCGAGGATCTGAATTCCTCTCCGAACTCCGAGCCCCCCGCGCCCCTGCCGATCGAATCCGATTGGGCGCCGATAATGGAGTTCACTGCCGCGGACATCTTTCAGCACTCGCCCTTCGGCGACATCCTGAATTCTCTAAAGTCTCTCTCTTTATCAAGGGAGCCCTGGCCAGACTATGGTCAGCAAGGGTGGGATACGGACGATGAGGAAATTGAAAACCCACCCACCACCCACTTCGTAGCCACTGTCGACGACTTAACCGACATGCTTGACTTCGACTCCAAAGACATCGATGGCATGGACGACGATGCAGGAGACGAACAAGAACCAGCACCTATAGGGCGCTGGAAGGCCACCTCGTCATATGACATATATATGGTGGACACTCCAAATGATGGAGATCACTAGTAGAAAACAGGGCTATGGTCCAGGCCGGCTCAGCCCATTAGTCCCGGTTCAGTCTAGAACCGGGACTAATGTGAGCATTGGTCCCGGTTCGTGTGGCTAAGGCATTAGTCCCGGTTCACTCGGGCCCTTTAGTCTCGATTTAAGACATGAACCGGGACTAAAGGGTGCGATGACCTTTAGTCCCGGTTCGTGCCTCAAACCGGGACTGAAGATTAGACCTTTAGTCCCAGTTTGAGGCACGAACCGGGACTAATGGGGTTGAGACCTTTAGTCCCGGTTCGTGCCACGAACCGGTACTAAAGGTACCATTTTCAAACTCTACACCCCCCCCTGTGGATCGCCTTTTAAGTTTAAAAAAAATAAAAGAAAATAATGGAAATGTAAAAAAAATAAAAGAAAATAAGTTTCTCATGTGATATGTGGTGTAGTTGTTGGGAAAATTTGCAAATGTGAATTTTGACTTTATTTGCAAAATCTCTCCGAAATTTGTAAAAATGGGCATAACTTTTGCATACTAACTCGGATGAAAAAGTTTTTTATATGAAAAATCATCTACTTGAAACAGTCGATTGGGAGGGCGAAACAGCAGAGACAAAAAAAGTACGAGGAGAAGCACTTTCCAGACGGCGACGAGCCCGACGCCAGAAGGTAAACAGCTGCGGAGAGGACTAGAGGAGAGCAAACCCTAGCGGCCGCGGAGAGGACTAGAGGAGAGGCGGCTGTGGATGGATGGGACCGATGGGAACAACTATAATAAATTTAGGACCTCGAGAAGGACCCAACGTTCGGTCTGGACAGGTGGCAGACCGAACAAAACGTTCCACCTGAGAGGGCGATCTATCGAACAGAGTCGTTCGGTGCGGAAATGCTCCAGCCCGAACACCCCCTTCGCGAGAAAGATTTTTTTGTTAAATCCCTTCACGAGCAACCTTGTCGATACATCCGGGTTAAAGAAAATGGGCCAACAAAAGGCCCAACGTATGGACACAAAAACCCACAAAGACCCCAGGGATTATTAAAAAGCTAGCAATTGCACACAGACTGGCAAATCAAAATGAAAAAATTGCCATGGCAAATTTTAGTTTAATTTGTCATGCCAAAATTTACTCTATGTTTGCCATGGCAAATATTATTTTTATTCACATGGCAACTTTTAGTTTAATTTGCCATGGCAAAAATTATTTTATTGTTGCCTTTCCAAAAATACTTTTGTTCACATGGGAAACTTTAGTTTAATTTTCCATGGCAAAAAATGCTTTTTTTCACATGACAACTTTAAGTTTAATTTTCCATGGCAACAATTACTCTATTTCTGCCATCGCAAAAATACTTTTATTCACATGGCAAATTTTACTCTATTTTTGCATTTTCCATGGCAAAATAATACTTTTATTCACTTGGCAAAAATAGCAAAGAAATACTTTTATTCACATGATTTTAGTTAAATTTGCCATGGCAAAATTTACTCTATTTTTCCCTGGAAAAAAAATACTTTTGTTCACATGGAAAATTTTAGTTTAATTAGCCCTGGAAAAATATACTCTATTTCTTCCATGGCAAAAAATACTTTTATTCACATGGCTTGTTTTAGTTTAATTTGCCATGCCAAAATTTACTATATTCTTCCATGGCAAAAATACTTTTATGCACATGGAAAATTTTACTTTGGATTTGCCATAACAATATTCACTCTATTTTTTGCCATGGTGAAACTATTTAATAAGCACAGATGGTATCATAAAAGAATGTGAATTCATGCAAGTATATTGAGCACAGCCAACTTGTTTGGTTGAAGAAGCTCCTGTCATGCATACAAGCACAAGAAAAAAGATGAGCTTTGTCTCAAAAAAAAGATGAGCTGATTGGAAAGCTACTGACATACACTCTTTCCATGTTGTAGAACAAAGTTGTTTTCCAAATTGTGATTGCTGAAACAATACAAAAAACACAAAAATCAAACAGGCTGCATGTTCTAGCTAACACAAATTTTAGAAAATTGCCATGTCAAATTTATAAAAATTGCCATGGCATTTTTACAAAAGAATTTCCAAGGTTAATTGAAAACAATATCTATAAATTGCCATGGAAAAATAGTACTGGCGGCTTCAGAAATATGGCAAAACATATTATGTTTTCATGCCATGGCAATGAAAACATGATTTTGACATGGCAACATACTTTACGTTTCCATGGCAATATATTATGATGTCTTGGTCTTGCCATGGGAAGAAATAATTTAGATCTTGGATGGCTGCAAAAGTTGAGGCGACATGGCAACATATTTTGTGTTTACATGGCAAAAACATATTTTGACTTGCCATCAACTATAATTTCGAAAAACTGCCATGGAAAATTGGTCAATTAGCATCACATCAAAGTAAAAAAGTTTCTGCAATCCATGAATGACAAAAAAAGTGAGCCAATTCGCTACGCCCCTGGCCATTAGGTCAGGTTTGGAAGCCTAAACTACACGGCTGACATCCGCGGGGACTTGATCTTCGACGGATTCGAGCCATAGCCAAGCGCGCCGCACTGTCTCGATGGGCATGATATAGCTCTGCCGCCGAACAGCGCTGTCGGTGTACTAGAGTAGGGGTACTCTAGTATCCCGAACTTGTGCACGGGCAGTTGCAGCACCCCACGGCAAGGCTTGCCGGGTGACCGCCAAGACCCTCCGTGGATCCCTTGAAGACCATTCAAGAACAAAGTACTCAAACCAAGGCCCCGGCAAGAGGAGCTTGCCGGGAGGGCCAACCAAGGCCCCGGCAAGAGGAGCTTGCCGGGAAGGACTACCAAGGCCCCGGCAAGAGGATCTTGCCGGGAAGAGACAAGACCCCGGCAAGAGGAGCTTGCCGGGAAGACTATTCAAGGCATACCAAGAAAGCTTGCCGCGACGCGCCCTGCGTCCCGGCAAGATCCGGCGAGCGACAAGCTTCCGGACGCGACAAGACGACGGCCGCGGCAAGGAGCTTGCCGCGGGAAACCCCCACTTCATGCCCATGCTCTAGCACACCTGCTAACGTGTTGCTCTGGGACTCTCCCAAGCACACGTGGCAGGAGGCCGTGCAGCTAGGGGTACGTGGTGGCAAGCGGAGATGAAGAGAAGCCCATCGTGGCAAACGGTGGCGCTCCTAACGGTCACCTTTTGCACTGTTTAGGAGACTCAGACAGGCATTTAATGCTCTTGTCCCCTGCCGTCAGAGTTAGGTAGGGCGCACTGTATCCACAGTAGCGGTAGCTGCACCTACCGCATCCCTTTCCATTTTTACCCTTTTATTCTACGTTGCCACCTGTGGGTAACCCGTTGAAAGTATAAAAGGAGGCCCAAGCGTAACGTAGGAGAGGTTCGGCCAGTTCGGCTCATTGGAGACACCAAAAACACTCCCTTGCTCAGTCTGGTAGCGTCGATCGCTCCTGAGCAAAGATTCAATACACACAAACAAGCAG
>NC_041390.1:431744894-431758265 GCF_002162155.2 Triticum dicoccoides
CCCCCGCGTGCACCGCCTCGATCCGCTCTTTGTGCGCTCTCCGCCTCCCACCGAACCGAAAGGGGCCCTGTCCCCATAGGTGTTGGTGGAATCAGCACCCCCCAACATCTCTGGCGCGCCAGGTAGGGGGGCGTCGAGATTGTGCGAACCCGATCCGGCGTGCACGCAAGCTAAATCTTCATTGTCTTCATCGACATGCCACCGAAGAAGAAGGATTCGGAGGCAGCTGTCCCGTCTGCGTCACTTCCACCGCCTCCGGAGCAAACGGGTGGTGGAGTGGACGCCGGCGGAGGAATGGGCGTCGACGAGGGTGCCCACAGCGCTGCCAAGTCCAAGGACAAGGCGGCACAGACCTCGGCGTCCATGCGAGCACCGCGCCCCTCTCAGGAGGCGCGGGACCAGCAGCGTCATAGCGTTCGCAGCGCTATACGTCCACTGACCCAAGATCAAGCTGGTGGTTCGCGTGGCGTTCAAGACCAGCATGCACGCCAGCATGCTGGCCCCAGCGAGGTGCGGTCGCCGGGACGGGACGCTGCTCCTTCTAACTTGGTTAGGAGTCCGAGCACGCCCCTCTCCTCGCACCGTTCACCTCCGCCGCCCACCACTCCAGCAGAAGCCTTGGCGCGGGCCCAGCTGCTCTTGGACTATCCTCCGACGGCGGACAAGACCGACGAATGGAGGGCCACTATCCAGAGCCTCATCGGCTTCGCCAACGGCGACACTGCGCGGCGACCAAGCACCTCGCTGCCGCGGCAGGACAGCCGGACGCGAGCCGATGGCAACAAGACCGAGGGAGGTGCGACTTCCATGCACTCCCCACTACGAAGGCCAAAATCGCCGACTCGCCAGGTCCACCCCAACAACGGCTCCACCGCGTCGTCAGACCTACGAGTTCGTCGCGACCAGCGCCAAGTTCTCCATGAACGACAACAAGAAGACGCTCGAACCCGTATCGAGGGCCAAAGAGAAGCGCGACGTCAATCCGACAAGCGCGCTGGGCTTTCTGCTGACATGCATGCGCCAGGGGAACCAGGCGATCTGCCGTACGCGGTAGGTTGTCCTGCGTTCACCCGTGAGCTGCGGCAAGTCCAGTGGCCCAGCACAAAGAATTTCAAGCCAGACGTACCGAAGAAGTACGACGGCAAGACGCATCCGTCGGAGTTCCTCAGCATCTACACCATTGCGGTGCAGGCTGCCGGGGGGCGAGATGACAAGATCCTTGCAAACTACTTCCCACTGGTGCTCAAGCCCAATGTCAGATCCTGGCTCATGCACTTGCCGGACAACTCCATATCCTCCTGGGCTGATTTGTGCCATCAATTTGTCGGCGCCTTTACAGGCGGCCACAAGCCACATGGCCAAGAGAGCGATCTTCATCTGCTCGCCCAGAAGAAAGGAGAGCCATTGCGCAAGTACATTCAGAGATTCAGCCGCGTACAGCACAACATCCCAGACGTCCACCCCGCCGCGATCATCAGCGCGTTCCATCAGAACGTGCGAAACCGAAGGATGAGGGAGGAGATGGCGATGTGTAAGATCAGAGACGTCAGCGAGCTTTACGCCCTGGCTGACAAGTGTGCACGCGCTGAAGAGGGGAGGAGGCTCCCCGGAGAGAGTACAGGAGCAGAAGGATCTGACAGTGAGGATGCCGCCCAGGCAAGGAAAGGCCGGCGGCGGAACAACAGAAGGAATAAGGGCAAGGAAGTGTTAGCTGTCGAGCAGACCGGCAACGGAGGTGGCGCCAAGGAAGCTAAGGCTGGTGGCTCCGACAAGGAGGCCCATCCTGTGGCGGCCGCCGACAGGCAGGACAGCTCCGGCAGGCAGTATTGCAAGATTCACCGCACCAAGGGTCACGATCTCCAGAACTGCAAGAAGGTCGAACAGCTTGCTGAGCAGCAGAAAGCTGAATACGAGCGACGCGACAAAGAGAAGGCCCAGGAAGGAACTGGTGGATCCGGCAAGATACGCCCCGGCCGGGGAGGACGCCGCGGCAAGGCCAAACAGCGGCTAGGAGACAGACCTCCCTGCGGCCGCGACAAGGATGAAGATGATGACGATGACGAAGACGTGGATGATGATGAGGCCGACGAGCAGGAATTTCAGAAAGCCACAGAGGTCCTGTGCGTTGACGGTGGCGCCTCTCTGCATACTTCGCACCGCCAGCTCAAGCGGTGGATGCGGGAAGTGAATGCAGCGGAGCCATCCATAGAGTCACGCAAGCCCCTGAAATGGTCCAGCACGCCTATCATCTTCGACATTGGGGATCACCCTGATCGTGTAACTGCGGTCGGGTGCTTGCCGATTTTGGTTTCACCAACTATCCGCAACCTCAAGGTCACAAAGATGCTAGTTGACGGCGGGGCCGGCTTGAATCTCATCTCCTCCGCGGTCCTTCACAAACTCCAGATCCCTGACAGCAAGCTCGAAGAGACCGACACGTTCCAAGGAATCAACCCGGGAAGGAGCAAGCCGAAAGGGAAGATCACGCTGCCGGTCACATTTGGCAGCGAGCTGAATTTCAGAACTGAGAGGGTCACATTTGACGTTGCCGATTTTCCATTGCCCTACAATGGGATCCTTGGCCGTCCAGCGCTCGCCAAGTTTATGGCGGCCTCTCACTATGCATACAACGTGCTCAAAATGCCAGGCCCGATAAGTGTCATCTCTGTCCCCGGCGACAAGAAGGATGCCCTTATCTGCGCCGACAAGATCTACCGGGAAGCAGCAGCCGCAGCTGATCACCACACACTTGCCGCTGAAGCTCCCGGGGGGAAGAAGAAGGCCAAGTCCGGCAAGAGCTCTGATGCCCACTCCGGCAAGCTCACCTCTTCGAAGTGCTGCGCTACCGTCGAGGACGCACCATCGAGCTCCACCGACAAGTGCAAGAAGACAATGGCAGCTCCACCCGAGACCAAGAAGGTGTCCGCCAAGGAGGACGGCACTGGTGGTACCTTCACCATCAGTGCCACACTTGACCCCAAATAGGAAAGCGTGCTCATTGCTTTCCTGCGGGCGAATGTCGACGTGTTTGCATGGCAACCGTCAGATATCCCCGGTGTTCCCAGGAAAGTAATCGAGCACCACCTTGCCATCTGTCCTCATGCGCGGCCCGTCAAGCAGAAAGTCAGGAAGCAGGCAGTGGAGCGCCAAGAGTTCATTGCAGAAGAGATCAGGAAATTGGAAGCAGCAGGCCTTGTCAGAGGAGTGCTCCATCCCACGTGGTTGGCCAATCCTGTAGTCGTGCGCAAGGCGAACGGGAAATGGAGGCTTTGTATAGACTTCACTGATGTCAATAAAGCTTGTCCCAAAGATCCATTTCCCTTGCCGCGCATTGACCAGATTGTTGACTCCACAGCTGGATGTGATTTGCTTTCATTTCTTGATGCGTATTCAGGATACCATCAAATCTTCATGGCAGAAGAGGATGAGGAGAAAACCACATTTATCACCCCTTGTGGCACATACTGTTTTGTACGGATGCCCTTTGGGTTGAAGAATGCTGGTTCAACATTTGCAAGAGTAGTCCATGTTGCTTTTGAGCCACAGATACACAGAAATGTGGAAGCCTACATGGATGATATAGTGGTCAAGAGCAAGGACAAGGCTACCCTGATCCAAGATTTAGAAGAAACTTTTGCAAATCTGCGCAAGATCAACCTCAAGCTCAACCCCGAGAAGTGCGTGTTTGGAGTCCCTTCCGGCAAGCTTCTCGGGTTCTTTGTGTCTCAGCGGGGAATTGAAGCCAATCCCGACAAGATTAAGGCCATCGAGCAGATTGAAGCACCGAAGCGCGTCAAGGATGTGCGAAGGCTTGCCGGTTGCGTGGCTGCTCTCAGTAGGTTTATCTCTAAGTCTGCTGAGCGTGCCCTGCCGTTTTTCAAAATATTGAAAAAGGCAGGTCCAATGAAATGGACTCCGGAAGCGGAGGCTGCACTGCAGGACTTGAAGAGGTACCTGTCCTCCACTCCAATACTTGTCGCACCTAAGCCACAAGAGAAGTTGCTGTTGTACCTAGCGGCAACCAATCAAGTGGTTAGTGCTGCGTTAGTAGCAGAGAGGGAGGCGGACGATGAGCCAGCAACCGCGACAAGTGAATCCAACGACAAGCAGGGGGCTTCTCCGGCAAGCTCTGGTCCGGCAAGCTCTGGTCCCGATAAAGATGGATCTGCGCAAATGTGCAAGGACGTGCAGAAGAAGATGGTGCAGCGCCCAGTTTACTTTGTCAGCTCCCTTCTCCAGGGGGCTAGATCGAGGTACTCTGGTGTGCAAAAATTGCTTTTCGGCCTTCTCATGGCCTCGAGAAAGCTGCGCCATTACTTCCAGGCACACGAGATCACAGTCGTCACTCGCTTTCCGCTGAAGAGGATACTGCAGAATCCAGAAGCAACAGGCAGGATTGTCGAGTGGGCCTTGGAACTGTCAAGCTTTGGCCTCAAGTTTGAGAGCACTGCAACTATCCAAAGCAGGGCATTGGCAGAGTTCATAGCAGAGTGGACGCCAACTCCAGATGAAGAAATACCAGAGACGAGCATCCCCGTCAAGGAGTCAAGCAAAGAGTGGCTGATGTACTTTGATGGTGCCTTCTCGCTGCAAGGCGCCGGTGCTGGCGTGCTTCTTATCGCACCCACCGGAGAGCACCTCAAGTACATAGTCCAGATGCACTTTCCCAAAGAGCAAGCAACCAACAATACTGCAGAGTATGAAGGGTTGCTTGCCGGTCTCAGAATCGCAGCCGACCTTGGGATCAAGAAGCTCATTATCAGGGGTGACTCACAGCTTGTCGTCCGCCAAGTGAACAAGAACTACCAGAGTCCATTGATGGAAGCTTATGTTGATGAAGTGAGAAAGCTAGAAGCACACTTTGACGGCCTGCAAATGGAACACGTTCCACGAGCTCAGAACGATATTGCTGATGGCCTGTCAAAATGCGCTGTACTAAAGTTGCCTGTGGAACCAGGGATCTTTGTGCTCAAGCTGACTCAACCATCCGTGACGCCATCAACTGGTCAGTATAAGAAGAGGAAGTTGGTTTCTGGTGACTACTTTCCGGCAGAGCTCCCCGAAGCCGCCGCTAAAAAAGTCCCCAAGATCAACACCAAGGATGCTGAGGAGCAGTCTGCTCCGGCAAACCTTATGGTTTGTTCCGTCGAAGCAAACGCTCCCGGCAAGTTCTGCTCCAGCAAGCTTGCCGGGGAATATCATGCTCCGGCAGAACCGCAGGTTCTTGCCGTAGAAGCGGATGTTCCCGCAGCAACAGATATGCCTTTAGTCCTTGTTGTTGAGCCGCAAGCTCCAGCATGGGCACAGCAGATTGTCCGTTTCCTTCAGACAGGAGAGCTTCCCGAAGAGCAAGAAGAAGCTGAAAAAGTAGCCCGGCAGTCAAGTATGTACAAGTTTGTTGACAGCACACTGTACAGAATAAGACTCAACGGTGTGAAATTGAAGTGCATTCGCCGGGAAGATGGACAACAGCTGTTGGCAGAGATACATGGAGGCATATGTGGTCACCACATTGGCGCAAGAGCACTTGTCGGCAAAGCATTCCGACAAGGCTTCTTCTGGCCGACTGCCCTCTAGGATGCAACTGCACAAGTAACCAAGTGTGAAGCGTGCCAGTTCCATTCCAAACAGATACACCAGCCAGCTCAAGCTCTCCAGACGATCCCTTTATCCTGGCCATTTTCGGTCTGGGGGCTCGACATCCTCGGCCCTTTCCCCCAAGCTGTCGGGGACTTTGAGTTCTTGTACGTTGCAATCGACAAGTTCACAAAGTGGCCGGAAGTGGAACCAGTGAGGAAGGTGACAGCACAGTCAGCAGTCAAGTTCTTCAGGTCGATTGTTTGCCGTTTCGGGATCCCTAACAGGATCATCACCGACAACGGCACACAGTTTACGAGCCGCACCTTCATGCAGTACGTCCAAGACCTTGGCGCCAAGGTCTGCTTCGCTTTTGTTGCTCATCCGAGAAGCAACGGTCAAGCAGAGAGGGCAAATGCTGAAGTGCTGCGAGGCCTCAAGACCAGAACTTTCGACAGGCTGCACAAGTGCGGAAGAAACTGGATCGAGGAGCTGCCGGTGGTTCTTTGGTCGATCAGGACGATGCCAAATCGAGCCACTGGCCAGACACCCTTCGCTCTAGTCTATGGAGCGGAGGCAGTTCTCCCCACGGAACTCGTATACGGGTCACCTCGAGTGCTCGCTTATGATGAGCTCGAGCAAGAGCAGCTGCGGCAAGATGACGCGCTGCTCCTTGAGGAAGACCGTCTCCAGGCTGCTGTGCGAGCCGCTTGCTACCAGCAAGCTCTGCGCCGCTACCATAGCCGCAGAGTCAATGCCAGGAGTCTTGAGGAAGGCGACCTTGTTCTTCGGCGCGTTCAGTCGGCCAAGAATTCCAACAAGTTGACGCCGAAGTGGGAAGGCCCTTATCGGGTGAAACGAGTCACTAGGCCCGGCGCTGTCTGCCTTGAGAACGAAGATGGAATTCCAGTGAGCAACTCCTGGAACATCGAGCATCTTCGTAAGTTTTACCCGTAAGGCGCGGTTGTTGGACCCCGTCCGGCAACCACCTTTCTGTACAAGTCTTGCCGCTGTTGCATGTAATCCTTTGTACAGAGCCGGGCGCAGACCCCGTGCACTAGTAAAGTTCATGTGCCCCACACATCTTGTCAGCTTTCTTTTATGCTATAATCCTTTTTCGCATATGTTATCTGACACTTTGTGCAGCACTAGAACCCGGTAAGCGATAACGAGCCCAAGGCTCCATATCATTACTTTATTTCTCTGTTTCTTTCTCAAAAGAAGGAAGGTTCCCTCGCCCACAAGGTTTACTGGGGGGGGAGGAGAAGATAATGGTGTGGACCACGCCGTTCAAGAAGGTTTCTCCTTGCCGGGAAGCAGACGACAGAAAAGCTAAGTTGCTAAAGCTTGAGCAATCAGTTTTTTAAGTTTTTGAGTTATTTTCCTTGAACGACCGTGCTTTGTATGGAAAACCTGTGCGCGGAGGAACCAACCGTAGCTAGTTGCGCCTTTATTTTGTTTCGAGCCTTCTCAACAACTTAAGTGAGCTGCTAGCGCCCTTACTTTACTTCGAGTCCGCTCAGCAACTTAAGTGAGCTGCTAGCGCCCTTACTTTGTTTCGAGTTCGCTCAACAACTTAAGAGAGCTTCAACTAGTTGCGACAAAGTTGCTTGTCGGTAACGACCCCGCCAGCAGGCTGCTGAAGTTCCGCACTCGGTGCTCACGGCAAGGGTGCCTGCACCGGCAAGTTTCCCTAGAAAGCGTAGGGCAGGACCATACAAAGCCAAGAGTCGAGTAAAGGAAGTAACACAACAATTTTCTGCCTAAGATAGAGTTATATTACAAAAATAACTTGTCACGCCTCTAATAAAGTGTTCCCATGACATGACTGGCAGCGACAAGAAAAGAAGAAAACGGACGGCCTAATCTACGCGACCGCCGTCAACCCTTTTGACCTCGTTCACCCTGTCCACAATGGGTGCAACGAGGGCCTTAAGTGCGTCAAGATCAGCGTCCACCGGCAGCTTCTTGAGGACGTTGGTGAGGTTGAGGCCCGGATTGCGGAAGGCCACCTTCACCAGCACCTTCTCCAGAACTCCGGCACAAATCGAGCGTGACTCGTCGGCCAACTGCTTTGGGATCCATTCCCGGAGTTGCTGGAGCGCCGCCACCACGCCTTTGAAGAACAGAGTGAGCTTGGCACTGGGTTGGAGGTTCTCGTCAGAGGAGTACCCGAAGCCTTCCACCCCCAATTGCACCAGCTCCTCTTCGATAACTGCAGCAATGTCCACGAGGCCCTCCATCCAGAGCTCCACAGTATCTCTGAGAAGATTCTGGGTTTCGGCGGCCCTCGCTAACAGCACCTCGTTGGCCTCGATGTCCTTCTTCAAGTCTGCCTCCCATTTCCTGGCGCTGTCCAACGTCTCCGTCAAGGTGGCCAGCTTTAGCTCCAGATCAGCATTGGAATCCTTGGCGGCACGCAGCTCTTTGCCCTTCTCGGAGAGTTGGCCCTGCAACTCGCCGTGGGCAAGGGCGTCCTTCTCGCGCTCTAGCTTGAGCGCGGCAAGCTCTTTGCCACCAACCTTCAGATCAGCTTCCAGCTGCGCCACCTTTACCTCCAATTCTTTCTTGGCGGCCTCGGCAGCCGCAGCTGTATCCTTTGCCTCTTGAAGCGTCCCGCCAAGTGCCCGTTCGCGCGCAGCAAGCTCCTCTTCGTGGCTGTCGAGGTTCACTTTCCGCTGAGTCAGCTCGCCTTCTCGCGCATACAGCTTCTCGCCGGTGAGCCGCTGCTGCTCTTCGGCCTCAACTTTCTCGAGGAGGAAGGCCTTCCGCTCCTCAGCAAGCTGCTCCCGCTCCTCCGCCAAGGCCCGGAGAGTTTCTTGGCGAAGACCCCGGAGCTCCTCCGCGCGCTTCTCTATGTCCACGCTCGCCCTCGCGACAAGCGCTTCCCGGGACTCCAACTTGACCTGGCGGGCGCGGTAGAGCGCCAGCAGCCTCCGTAGCAGCCGCTCCTCCTCAGGCTCGCCGCTGCTGCGTCCCGGCGAGTCGACGATCGACAACCCGGCGGAGGCGAGCACCTCCCCATCCAGAGCTTCTTCTTCCACCGGCGCCCTGGAGCTCGACGCCCAGGGGAGCTTGATGAAGATGCCTTCGCCAGCCTTTAGATAGGCGCCGGGCTGGGGCTCCTCGGAGCCTGGCGCAGCGGCAGCGGCGGAGGGATCGGCGGTCGGTGCAGCGCCTGACGCTCCTGCGGCCTCAGGGCCGTCAGTGCGATCGCCAGATCCCCCGCCAGCTTCTTCGGCAGCAGTCTTGGCGGCCTCTTCGCCGGCGGGCATGTCAGCGCCGGCCCCTTCTTCGGTGGCCGCGGCATCATCAGTATTGCCGCGCGCGCCTTCCTCGTCGCCCGCCTTGGTCTCCATCGGATTCACGGAGGGTGGGTCTGACGATCGGAGAAGAAGGAGAAATCAAACAAGTGTTCGAGAAGAGAAATCAGCAGAAGACTACAAGGAAAGTTTCGGGCAAGAAGGGCTACCTGTGCTAGGATCTGCCGTCGTGACCTCCACCACCGGCGGATCGTTAGCGCTGTCCCTTGTCGGAGACTCCTCCCTTGCCGGAGGCTCCTCCCTTACCGGAGGATGCTCCCTTGCCGGGGAGTCCGCCCTTGGCGGCGTAGTCGAAGCAGACGACGAGTCGGAGGAGATCACCACGCCCTCCTGATCAAGCTGTTCTGCTCCTGCACAAACAAAGTAGTGATCAGATGTCAACAAAGGAAAAGAGCAACCACGCGCACCCAGAAGAAGAAAGTAAACCGTATGCTCACGCTGGGGGCTGCGCTGGGGGCTGCTCTGCGAAGCGGTGGCCGGATCCGGCAAGGTGGTCTCGGGCGCGCTTCCTGTCGTCGCAGTGGGCTCGTCCTCAATGACCACCACCTGTGCCTTGGCCCTCTTCGCCGCCCTCTGGGCCAGAGTCCTGAAAAGGGAGAGTCCAGGATGGGTCAGATCAGATGCAAGATAACACCAGCGAGTTGAAGAACTACAAGAACAACAAGGGAATCTTACTCTTCTTCCTCTTCCTCGTCGGAGCTGAGCGCGGAGAGGTCGAAGTTCGGCCCATCTCCGGCACGATGAGGTGGAGGGGTGGGATCCCTTGGCCGCTTGGCGGGGGCTGCGGCGCCAGCCCGAGACGACCCCGCTTCAGTTGTCGCTGCGGCAGGAGGCGCTCCCACGGCAACCGTACTTGCCACGGTAGAGCGCGTCGCGCGACGCTGCGGCTGTTGGCCCACTTGCCGCCCTGCTACGTCGCCAACCCTGTGGAGGCGCCTTCTTGGCTGCGCTGCGGGCCCTGCTCGCGGCAAGCTCCTCGGAGATGGCGGGCCGCTCGCACCCTCGGCGAGTTCGTTCGACTCGGCGTCGGGCGCAGCGAGCTCTTCTTCCTCTTCGGGCTGCTCCCGTTCGGCAATACTCATCGCCAATGCCACGTCTGCTTCGTCCACGGTGAACCCGAATTCACCCACGGCCGCGGCTGCCACCGCCTCTTCCGCCCTGGTGGCGATGCGCTCCATCTCTTGCTCAGTGGTGTCGCAGGTGAGGAGCTTCTTCTCGTCAGCATTGACCGCCACCTCCACTAGGCTGTCAAAGAACTGCTGCACGATGTCGCCGGCGGGCTCTTGCCAAGTTGGAGCGATCCGTGCGAGTCACACAACGGCATCATTGTGCAGATGCGGTCGCACGAGGAGTTGTTGCACAGAGGAACGACGCCTGCCGGCAACCTGAACCACTCGGGATGCTGTGGGTCGTGTTTGAATATCTCCTTGAGTATCCCGTGCAACTCCATGACGGTGAAGTTGAAGTTGAGGCCTGGGCGCAACCTCATGATATCTGCCAGGCCTCCAAATTCCCAGGCAGGTCTCCCCCTCGCTTGCAGAGGGGCGATCCACCGACGAAGGAAATCTGCGCCAACAGCTCCTACAGTCAGCCCGGCAAGCCTGAGGCGCAAGATCCGAGTAATGGCGATCGTCAGCTTGTCGTCATCCACGGACAGAGCGCTCCAGTCATTGCCACGCACTGCTGGGGCTTGGCGCAGGGCGGTGAACGGCTGTGGGCTCTCTTCTACAACCCAGCACCAATCAACTCTCCACTCGTCCCACTTGCTGCAGAGCTCCCCCTCCAGATAGGTCTCCTTCTTGCCGGCCCGCGAGATCCAGGCGATCCCGCCGGCAAGAGGTTCCCCTCTCTCAACACGAGGCATAAAGAAATGGCGGAAGAGAGCTACGTTGGGGTGGACTCCGACAAAGTTTTCGCATAGATGGGCGAAAACTGCCATGGTCAGGACGGCGTTGGGGGTGAAGTCAAGGAGGTGGAGTCCATAGGTGTTCATGACGTCGCAAAAGAATTCAGAGAATGGCGGGCAGAGCCCGCAGTAGAAGAACACGGCGAAGAAAGGATACCCGCCAACTGGAGCTGCTTGCGAGTCGACGGAAGAGAGTACCTTCGTGCGTGGATGCGCCCGCGTCTCCGTCGACCAGAAGAGATAGTACCACTCCCTCAGCTCCTCCGCGGAGAGCTCGGGGGGGAAAGTGGCCCGCTCCTTCCGCAGCGCCTCAAGCCGTTGCGCTTCGGTCGACTTCACAGCTTTCCCGGCCGCGGCCTTCGTGGCCTTCCCCTTCCCGGACTTCGAAGGCATGGCGGAGGCGGTGGGGGAGATCGACGACGCTGGTGGTGGCGACGGCGACGGGAGCGGAGCGCTGCTCTCTTTCGACTTTGGAAGCGAAAGAGGGCAGCGGAGGTTTCTGAGATTGCAGCAGCAAATGGCGAAGATAGGGGAAATACCCCTGTTTCCCCTGCTTATAAGGGGGACGGGGCGGACGTTTCGACCTTCCAAGTAAACAACCACCCACGATCTCTCCCACGAGGCCGCGATTGACGCGGGCCGTTGCGGGGGGCGTGGTGGATGCGGAGTTAGATATGCGGCGTGACCTAGGCCACGCGTGCCCATGCACTGTTTTGGGCCTGGCCCAACAGCGCTCGGCACCGTGTATGGCCCAGGCCCGGGGGCTCCTGTCGGTGTACTAGAGTAGGGGTACTCTAGTATCCCGAACTTGTGCACGGGCAGTTGCAGCACCCCACGGCAAGGCTTGCCGGGTGACCGCCAAGACCCTCCGTGGATCCCTTGAAGACCATTCAAGAACAAAGTACTCAAACCAAGGCCCCGGCAAGAGGAGCTTGCCAGGAGGGCCAACCAAGGCCCCGGCAAGAGGAGCTTGCCGGGAAGGACTACCAAGGCCCCGGCAAGAGGATCTTGCCGGGAAGAGACAAGACCCCGGCAAGAGGAGCTTGCCGGGAAGACTATTCAAGGCATACCAAGAAAGCTTGCCGCGATGCGCCCTGCGTCCTGGCAAGATCCGGCGAGCGACAAGCTTCCGGACGCGACAAGATGACAGCCGCGGCAAGGAGCTTGCCGCGGGAAACCTCCACTTCGTGCCCGCGCTCCAGCACACCTGCTAACGTGTCGCTCTGGGACTCTCCCAAGCACACGTGGCAGGAGGCCGTGCAGCTAGGGGTACGTGGTGGCAAGCGGAGATGAAGAGAAGCCCATCGTGGCAAACGGTGGCGCTCCTAAGGGTCACCTTTTGCACTGTTTAGGGACTCAGACAGGCATTTAATGCTCTTGTCCCCTGCCGTCAGAGTTAGGTAGGGCGCACTGTATCCACAGTAGCGGTAGCTGCACCTACCGCATCCCTTTCCATTTTTACCCTTTTAGTCTACGTTGCCACCTGTGGGTAACCCCTTGAAAGTATAAAAGGAGGCCCAAGCGCAACGTAGGAGAGGTTTGGCCAGTTCGGCTCATTGGAGACACCAGAAACACTCCCTTGCTCAGTCTGGTAGCGTCGATCGCTCCTGAGCAAAGATTCAATACACACAAACAAGCAGCAGTGGGGTTTTACGCATCCGTGCGGCCCAAAGCTGGGTAAAAATCCCCCCCGCGTGCACCGCCTCGATCCGCTCTTTGTGCGCTCTCCGCCTCCCACCGAACCGAAAGGGGCCCTGTCCCCATAGGTGTTGGTGGAATCAGCACCCCCCGACAAGCGCCTTGGAGGCCGCACATGCATAGGTTCCGACCATTGATTCGGAGCCTACTACGCCGATCGAGGATCAGCGGTTGGACGTTGCCTCAGGGTCTGCGATCTCAGAGGCGATCGAGCCGAACTCCAGCCCCGCACTCCGCATGGCCCATGACTCCGAGGAGCCAGATTCCTCTCCGAACTCCGAGCCCCCCGCTCCCCTGCCGATCGAATCCGATTGGGCGCCGATAATGGAGTTCACTACCACGGACATCTTTCAGCACTCGCCCTTCGGCGACATCCTGAATTTTCTAAAGTCTCTCTCTTTCTCAGGAGAGCCCTGGCCAGACTATGGTCAGCAAGGGTGGGATACGGACGATGAGGAAATTCAAAACCCACCCACCACCCACTTCGTAGCCACTGTCAACGACTTAACCGACATGCTTGACTTCGACTCCGAAGACATCGATGGCATGGCCGACGATGCAGGAGACAAACAAGAACCAACACCTGTAGGGCGCTGGAAGGCCACCTCGTCATATGACATATATATGGTGGACACTCCAAATGATGGAGATCACTAGTAGAAAACAGGGCTATGGTCCAGGCCGGCTCAGCCCATTAGTCCCGGTTCAGTCTAGAACCGGGACTAATGTGAGCATTGGTCCTGGTTCGTGCGGCTAAGGCATTAGTCCCGGTTCACTCGGGCCCTTTAGTCCCGGTTTAAGACATGAACCGGACTAAAGGGTGCGATGACCTTTAGTCCCGGTTCGTGCCTCAAACCGGGACTAAAG